>NC_052514.1:39897774-40177774 GCF_014356525.2 Nilaparvata lugens
GCTGAAAGTTGGATTCGCTCATAGTCTCTCACTCACCCTTTATCTCTCTTACTCACTCTCCATATCATTCTATCTCACTCCTTCCAAGATACTGTTTGTGTGATTGCCCATACATTTTCCTTCAAACAAATGCCCTCTTCAAAAATCAATTACTCACACTGTCTCTCTCAATATCGCCTTACCTTGCTCACAAACTCACTCTCTCAGTCAATCTCTCTATCTCTCTCTCTCTCTATGTATATTGTAACATACATGAATAAAGAAATCTAATCTAATCTATTCTAATCTCTTTCTCTCTCTCTCTATGTATATTGTAACACATGAATAAAGAAATCTAATCTAATCTATTCTAATCTCTCTCTCTCTCTCTCTCTCTCTCTCTATTTTGGTGGAGAGTTACTGGGAAGGATACTTTGAACATTATTTCCGAAGAATGGACATTGATATGTCTAAAGCTCCGCCAATTTATGTAGATGCATAACAATATAACTATCAACAGTTATTACAGATTGCTTGATTCATATCATTTACAGTCCAATAATTATTTTCTTAGTCTATAGGCCTATTATGTAAATTAATCTATAATTTTCCTGTATTGTAAGCTATTGTATATAAGTGTATAAGCCAGAAGAAGAAGAAGAAGAAGAAGAAGAAGAAGAAGAAGAAGAAGAAGAGAAGAAGAAGAAGAAGAAGAAGAAAGAGGAAGAAGAAGAAGAGAAGAAGAAGAAGAAGAACGAAGAAGAAGAAGAGACGAAGAAGAAAAGAGAAGAAGACAAGAAGAAGAAGAAGAAGAAGAAGAAGAAGAAGAAGAAGAAGAAGAAGAAGAAGAAGAAGAAGAAGAAGAAGAAGAAGAAGAAGAAGAAGAAGATGAAAATGATGAGTTGTGATAAAGGAAAAGGAGAGATAGCGCAGAAGAATAGCGCATAATAGAAGGAGCAGTAGTGTTCAGTATTGAATCAATTTATTCAAGTGGTGAAGCGAGTTTACGGCTGCACTACGCAATATAGCTTCTAGCATTCGAGAAATGAGAACAGTGGCACGTTTGCGGAAATGATATTTAAATAGCATTGTGTTCAAAAATATTAGTTCGCAATTTTTCTGCTGCTACGAAAGTGCCCGTCCATTCAGATATTCAATGAAGATGTTAGAACTATATTATATTCTATAGACAGAATGGGACTAAAACATCAATTCTTATAAGAGAATAGAAAGAATTTCTCTATATACTATATGTCCTTATATTGTGAATATTCACATAAATAGGTTAATAGGATGAATCTATTAATATAGTATAAATATATACATATTAGCCAGATTAACTGGTTACTCTTAGTTACAAGACTGCATTGCAATTAAGAAATATTTATTCTCTATATACTCATGGTGATCCGTGGTCTAGTGGATAGAATGCTTGCGTAGCAGCCTAGAGTAGAGATCCCCGGGTTGAAACCCGCACATCACCAACTTGCCATTTGGCAACTGTTGATTCTATTAGATCATTCACTATGAAGAAATAGCAGACCTCGTATGTCTCCAGCATTATTGTCCTGTCACCAGCTGGCTCAAATCTTTGAATAGTAGACTTGAGATGCGCGTGTACACTAGCGTCAGGTAATTAATTTTCATAACGGCAAGGAAAGTTGTGTGAGTGCGCCATACCAGATTTTCAAGATAGTTATTCAATTTACTAAAATAACTTTTAGTTGAGTTATTTTTGGTAAATTGAATAACTTTTTCAAAAATTGATATTTTCAGAAAATTTTTGTTTTACTAGATCAACAATACCATGAAGAATCCATCCTCTAAATCTCATGGATTTATATCTTACCGAATTTGAAATGTTCTGTCCCTAAAATTCAAACTTCAGGCGCTCATATCTCAAAAAGTAATGATCGGAAAAAAATTTCCAGAGAAAACTTTTCCATTTTGATAGCTTGATCATATACAAATCGAAAAACTCTGAAAAATATCACGAGTAGAAAGTTTATTTTTAGTCTCTGCACAGTCATAACCCACACAGGGCGTTCTTCTCCCATAATAGATTTTGGAACGAGATGTATGTTCAATGATGCTGGAGTAGAGGCATTGCATTTACACCAAGGTTACGGTGAATGAACATGGGTTGGGGGAGGGGTGATGCTAGAGGGGTGTAAGAGGGGTGCTAGTGAGTGATAGTGTGCAAGGTCGGTTGTCATGGCAACCACACGGCAACAGTAGAGTGATAGTCGTGAAGCATGTGACCTACTTTCAAGCATGCTGCTATAACCTGAGGTCCACGTTATAATGGCAGTATTTGATTAACATTGGTGTTGCTATCCCTGTCTATCATCCTTATCGTCTTTGTATGATATATGTATTATCTTCGTATCATATTTGTATCATCTGCGTATCATCTTTGTATTACCTTCCTATAGTGTGGTCCACGTTATAATGGCAGTATTTGATTAACATTGGTGTTGCTATTCTTGTCTATCATTCTTGTATCATGTTTGTATGATCATTGTATTATCTTTGTATCATATTTGTATCATCTTCGTATCATCTTTCTATTATATTCGTATTGTCTTTGTATTATCTTCCTATATTGTGGTCCACGTTATAATGGCAGTATTTGATTAGAATTAGTGTTGCTATCCTTGTGTATCATCCTTATCGTCTTTGTATGATCTTTGTATTATCTTCGTATCATATTTGTATCATCTGCGTATCATCTTTGTATTACCTTCCTATAGTGTGGTCCACGTTTTAATGGCAGTATTTGATTAACATTGGTGTTGCTATCCTTGTGTATCATCCCTATCGTCTTTGTATCATCTTTGTATTATCTTCGTATCATATTTGTATCATCTTCGTATCATATTTGTATCATATTCGTATCATCTTTGTATCATCTGCGTATCATCTTTGTATTACCTTCCTATAGTGTGGTCCACGTTTTAATGGCAGTATTTGATTAATATTGGTGTTGCTATCCTTGTGTATCATCCTTGTATCATCTTTGTATGATCTTTGTATTATGTTCGTATCATATTTGTATAATCTGCGTATCATCTTTGTATTACCTTCATATAGTGTGGTCCACGTTTTAATGGCAGTATTTGATTAATATTGGTGTTGCTATCCTTGTGTATCATCCTTGTATCATCTTTGTATGATCTTTGTATTATCTTCGTATCATATTTGTATCATCTTTGTATCATCTTCATATAGTGAGGTCCACATTATAATGGCAGTATTTGATTAAAATTGGTGTTGCTATCTGTAAACGCAACATAAGTATTCAGAACCTTTAGGAAAGTTTTTAATAACTTGAACGTTAAAGTATTGAATTAGAATGAGTTTGTTTAGAGACTTAGTAACAGTCAAAGACCTTAAAGATGCATAGACTCACATGCAGCGCTAGTGTCGTACTTGGAATTGAAATCCGCCATTGAGGGGGCAACCCATAAGATTATTACATACCAATGCCACCAATGCCTTTGTGATCTATAGTATTACAAATAAATAATATATAATATCTCGTGCTAAAATACCCCAATGGCGGCCTTCAATTTCAAGTAAGAGCTACTATTGGGAAGGCATAGGCATTTTGGGTCTATATCTCTTTAAGGTCTTTGATAACAGTAATAACAATTTTAAAAATCTGGTGTGGTACACTCACACTACTTTCCTTGCTCATTGATCTATAAGCCTCATTCTTAAACGAGGATAATCTAGGGGAATAACATTATGCCGATTGGCGGCTTAATAATTTTATTAAAACTGCGATTATACTATTGTTATTGTTTTCAGAGTACATTTTCTTTTGTTTGAATTATGAAATTTGAGGATTTTTTAAAAGTTGTCAAAACAGCTGTTCTACAAATAAAATATCGACGTGTGTTCTATTGAATAAACTGCTCTACCCACCTACCTCAAGCACGAGAAGGAGGTTACAAAGTAAATTTCTCAAGAATGGGGTGGACCCCCTGTTAGTTTCTCAGGAAGGAAACTCATGCTAGTTTATAGAGCTGATATATAACTATACAGGGTATGAATTTGAAAAAAATCGGTCAAGTCATTTTTGAGAAAATCGTGAAAAACATGTTTTTATTTTGCGATTATCCGCCATTTTTCTCAAGAATATTACGGGTTCCTGCAATTTTCCAAGAAATGAGACTCATGTCAGTTGATAGGGCTTATAAATAGCTATCCATGGTAAAAATTTGAAGAAAATCGTTAGAGCCGTTTTCGAGAAAACCGTGAAAAACATGGTTTTTTAGTGATTATTCGCCATCTTTCTCAAGAATATTATGGAGCTCCTGCAATTTTCCCAGAAATGAGACTCAAGTCAGTTGATAGGGCTTATAAATAGCTATCTAGGGTATAAATTTGAAGAAAATCGTTAGAGCCGTTTTCGAGAAAACCGTGAATAACATGGTTTTTTAGTGATTATCCGCCATTTTTCACAAAAATATTACGGAGCTCCTGCAATTTTCCCAGAAATGAGACTCATGTCAGTTGATAGGGCTTATAAATAGCTATCCATGGTATAAATTTGAAGAAAATCGTTAGAGCCGTTTTCGAGAAAACCGTGAAAAACATGGTTTTTTAGTAATTATCCGCCATTTTTTCCGCCATCTTGAATTGAATTTTATTGAATTTCTTATTGTCGGGTCCTCATGGTATAAGGACGTTAAGTTTAAAATTTCAAGTCAATCGGTTGATTAGGGATCAGGTTATCGTGTTCACAGACATACACAAATACACACACACACACATACACACACACACACACCACACACACACACACACACACACACACACACACACACACACACACACACACACACACACACACACACACAGACCAACACCCAAAAATCATGTTTTTGGACTCAGGGGACCTTGAAACGTATAGAAAACTTGAAATTTGGGTACCTTAATTTTTTTTGGAAAGCAATACTTTCCTTACCTATGGTATAGTAGGGCAAGGAAAGTAAAAACATATGTTGTTGACAGAGCGAAGTGAGGTCTAAGATTCAAGTCAGGTCTAAGATTCAAGTCGACGGTTTGGGATTTCTCGTAATGTTTAAATGTTTATATTTTTATATGTTGCGCATTTACGATGAAACGCAGTAATAGATTTTCATGAAATTTGACAGGTATGTTTCTTTTTTTATTGCGCGTCGACGTATATGGTTTTTGAGAATTTTGCATTTCAAGGATACTATAAAAGGGAAAAAGAGCCTCCTTCACACGCCAATATTAGAGTAAAAATCAGACTAGAATTATTCATCATAAATCAGCTGTCGAGTGAATTATAAATCGCATTCCATGACGCTTGCAATTCAATATCTCAATGTAACTTGGTAAAAAATCAGCAACTGTGTAGACTATAAATTGCATGTCTCATTGCATGCCTCATTGAATGCAATTTTTATGCACTATTAAATAGGATGCAAAGAACTTATAACAGCTTGTTTGGGCGCCTAGATGTCTTCTGGTTTTCTCGCGCTAAATTCCGGAAAGCGGATAATTAAATCTTGTGTGAGCATGATCTGATCAAATAAATAGTTGGTGTATCAGTGTGGATGTGCATATGGTTTGGGACGTCGTTCAGTTATAAATGTTATTTATTCCATTGATAAAATTTTTGTTCATTATTTGTTATTATATTCTTTAATTGTTATAAATTTTGGAATTTTAATTCTCAATTTGTTTTATTTTTACTTTTTTCATATGTATTTGAAATCTTTGTATTATTCATTTTTGAATAAGGTGGTATTTTTGTTGTTTGTATTATTTATTATTGCATAAGTTAATATCATTTTTCTTTTCTCATTTGTATCCGTACAATTTTTATTGTTGAGGAGACATATTTAGGGAAACCCGTTGTCTCTATTGTGAATAAATAAATAAATGAACTATTGATTGCGTGCAATAACACGCATGAAATTAATAACTAAAATAACATAGTATTGTCTCTAACTTTCTCTGCTTTGAACTTGGGCTGTCCTGTTGCCAGTATGTCTTGAAGGAGATTTTGATGTTAGCATTTTTTATGCACCAACCCCAACAGCCATCATCCGTTTTTACACCGATATCTCGCCGACACGACACACAGACAGGATTTATTTTGATGAACAGTATAAGAGGAAGCTGCGGTTTGTAACTGCGCGAGGTCTACTGTTCATAGAACTACTAGTTTAGAGACTTAGTAACAGTAATAACAAATATCGGGGCACCGAGCTTCGCTCGTTATTTTTATTTATTGATAAACAGAACACAATTCTCTAAAATGATCGTGTTTATATTTCACAGCTGGCTATACGTCATCTTATGAATTTCGGGGATGCGATATTTTTGATTTTTCACATACTCACTTTTTTACTATCCACAGCTGTTTCAGCCAAGGATGAATTATTCTTTTAATGTCGTTCAGCGAGTTTCCTCAAGGATGAGACCTAGTGCAATCGAATCTCTATATCATAAACCTACTATGTTCCAAATTTAGTGAAAATCGTTGGAACCGTTTTCGAGATCCGTTAAACATAAATAACCAGATATAAAAATAACCAGATATAAAAATAACCAGATATATAAATACAGACAATGCTCGCTTACTATTATTAGATTTTAAAAACATATGTTGTTATACTACACTATCCTTGTCTATCATCTTCATATCATCTTTGCATCATCTTTATCTTTCTATAGTGAGGTCCACGGTTATAATGGCAGTATTTGATTAGCATTGATGTTGCTATCCTTGTGTATCATCCTTGTATCATCTTTGTATCGTCTTTGTATGATCTTCGTATCATGTTTGTATCATGTTTTTATCATCTTTGTCTTATCTTCCTATAGTGAGGTCCAGGTTAGAATTGAAGAATTTGATTAACATTGGTGTTGCTATCCTTGTCTATAGCTCAAAACCGACCTCCCAAATTTAATCAATCATTTCGTTGTCCCAAATCATATATTAATTATTATTATCATGCATCATGTAACCTGGTACAGAATTACTAGTTCATCATTTTATTTCATTCATTTATTTATTCCACATGACAAGCTACAGTTCTCCACTCTACTTATATAACAATAATTGAAACACTAACAATTAAAGGCACCGGTACACACCAAAAGATAGCAGTTTTAGTCAGGCCTTGAATCTCTTTGGTGCCGCGTTTTTATTTTCTCTTTTGCAACAAATAGTATAGTACCGGTTTCGGACGCCATCTTTGTTGTCATTAAATTTAAACTGTCAGCATTGTATGCATTTGAACTAGTACTGATATTGTCCATAAGAAATACTGACTGTTTGAAGTGACACGAGTTTGAAGCCGGTTGGCATACTCCGTCACTCTGTGTTATGTAAACACAGAGCGTTTTAAACCGGCCTTTTAAATCTTGGTTGAATGAAAACGTAGTAAAAGGAACCGTCCTATAGTTTAAAGCTATTAGCACAGAATACATGGAAGTATTATTATAGAAGTTTTCTCTGCTATTAGCCTTCTTGCAATGTCATATGATGAGCTGTACAACATTATTAGGTGCAAAGATTGAATTTGATAATATTGGAAGTTGACCTATTAGCATAGAGAAACAATAGCGTAAGTAGATATCCCATGGTATGGGGCGTTTATGTCGCAACTTTTACTGTTATTTCAAGCCGATTACTGTCGATTTCTATTGTTTTGACCGGGTAAGAGTGTATGTATGTACGGCACAATATGAGAGACTACCAGCGTCATAAAGCTTCACAGGAAAGAACTACATGGATTATCAGCTTGAGATAACAGTAAAAGTTGCGACATAAATGCCCTATACCATGGGATATCTACTTATGCTATTGTTTCTCTATGCTATTGGTTAGTGCATCAGTAGTTTTATTAGTATAGTATTAAGATACGTACAGACTTATGCACCACGAACACTCGCATTTCACTTTTCAGCTTATTGATGCAGCTTATGCTATGCTTTTTGCGATGCTCACAGTATCTTACTGTTTCTGTACAAATATATACAGGGTGTTTCAGAACTAGTGTCGAACATTCTAGGGTATTGTTCCTGGATGATAGGAGACTACAAATGTCGTATTTGAAGTGTCCAAAACTCAGCGGTTATCCTTATAGCTGCCATTTTTTTTTCACTTAGGAATTTTTATCTCAAGAACGAAAAGTTTTATTGATCTAAAATGTGGCATGAATATTTGTGCTATAAAGACTCAACTTTAAAAAATAAAATAAAAATGTTCTATGTGAATTTTCAAAATTGCGGCCATTTTAAATTTTTGATTGGAAATTTCACGAAAACCGTTCACTTGACAAAACTTTAGGAACAATACCCTAAAATAATCGACACTACTTCTGAAACACCCTGTAAAATATGATAAGAATAGCATCAACTGATGAAAAGTGAAATGCACGTGTTCATGGCACATAGGTCTGTACGTAGTATGGTTCATACATTTACCCAGCCCGGAATCGAGTTGTTCAATTTTGTATATCCTTTTAATGTTCTTACAAAATTACGTAAGCTCTTTATCCATCTTTAGCTTCATCAGTTGATTATATCTGTATTTGTACATAAACAGTAAGGAACAGTTGTTATAATAAGCATAGAATCAGCTGATGAAAAAAGAAATGAGCGTGTTTGTGGCGCTCAAGTCTGTACGCACCTTAAGAAAGACTGTAAAGGTGTGTACAGACTTTCGCTCTGCTCCGCAATCGAACGTCACTCGAGCAGATTGATTGATGATCGATCGGGGAGCTAGAGTGGAACGCGAGAAGAGCTCCATCATCTCCCGTAACGTTCATGATCGGTGCGACTGCGGAGCGTTGGCAGAACGAGGGCGGAGCGTGCGCGGAGCGGGTTGGAGGCGCGTATATCTGTACGCACCTTAAGGCTTAACCTAGCTCCGCAGTGCAGGCTGGATGCTTGTCTGACTCGGACTAGGCGCTGAGACAGCAAGTAATAGCAGCGTTGGTGGGAATGCGAGCGGCCGCAGTAACATCTTCCACCCAGTAATGGTCGGCGTAGTTCCGCCTAGCGGACAGACGAAAGATCAATCCAGTCCGTTATTTGATCCCTCCACCCAGGCTCAGCCAAGCAGCCGAGACAATAGAACAATGGAGTGACGGTCTTATTCGCGTTCATCAGCAGTTTTCTTTCTCACGACTATTTTCAATTTTGTATGTCAATAATACTCCAGTCACCAGTAAAAAGTTTCCAGAAACGTGGTGTACTACCATATTAATGACTTTTCATGATGATTTTTAATTATTTAAAAACATTGTTGACATTCCGAGCCTTCAGGCTAAACTTGGGGTCGCTGAGAACGAATCTGCAATCAGAATTTCTCTATCACGAAAAATAACGAAAAAACCCAGCTGTTGATCTTCCGGCAACTGTTAACAGTCATCCTGCAATGCGGCCGAAACACTTCCAAGCCAGACACCCATCTCAAATGACAACAACGCCAAGCTGTGAGAAACCATCCTGCACTGCGGCGCTAGGTTAAGGCTCAACTCACACTTACGCGACTCAGGTCGAGAAGAGACTCGACTCTAGTCGAGAGCATGTGTGCTTCCAAATGGTGACAGCCGCGGAGACTAAGAATCGACTGGTCAGAGTGTCACCATTTGGAAACATGCTCTCAACTTGAGTCGCGTTATAACTCAGTCGAGTTATCTGAGACCCTAGAACTGCTCCTCAAAAGCAAAGTTTTTACAGAACTTCACTTGTCTTGTTCGGCGCAGACTACATCTAAAAACAAGATTGATAGATAGCCCGTGACGTCAGTTCCAGCTGCATTGGAAGATACAAAGTGACATAAAATAAATGCCTTGGAATCTGATTCATGACAAGGACTATATTTATGGAAGATGATACGAATATGACACTAAGATCATACGAATATGATACAAAAATGATACAAAGATGATACGTACATGATAGAAGGACGATAGACAAGGATATCAAGACCATTGCTAATCAAATAAAGTGTCGTTGCCATTATAACGTGGACCTCACTGTCGTGGAGATGACAGATCGTTGGCTACGAATTGGTCACTTCCTTTTTGCTACTTGGACGACTGCTTTTGTCATCTGTAGTAAGATTCACTATAAACAGTCAGCATTCCTTATGAATAGCATCAATGCCTCCCATTCAAACCAATGCTGACAGTTTGTGATGGATCTATCTCACTGTACCAAAAATGTAGGTCTCTGGGACACCATTTCCCTTCAGTTGCTCTTCTGCGCCAACTCCAATGCGCATCTCTCCTCTTTCCTTCTTCATCTTATCTTGTTCTTCTTGATCCTTTTATTCATCCAATTCACTATTTCATCTTAATCTTGATGTTCTTCTTCTTCTTCTTCTTCTTCTTCTTCTCTTTTCTTCTTCTTCTTCTTCTACTTCTTCTTCTTCTTCTTCTTCTTCTTCTTCTTCTTCTTCTTCTTCTCTCCTCCTCCTCCTCTTTCTCCTACTTCTTCTTCTTCATCTTTTACTACTACTTATTCTCCTTCTACTTCTTCTTCCTCTTTTTTTCTTCTTCTTCTCCTTTTATCTTCTTCTTCTTCTTCTTCTTCTTCTTCTTCTTCTTCTTCTTCTTCTTCTTCTTCTCACTACTTCTATTTTTGTTCTTCATCTTCTTGATTTTTTTCTTCTATTTCTCAACATATTCACTACTTCTTTATTTAACAATATTCTTTATTGATTCATACAATAAGTACATTATCAACATGATAGGGAGCGAAAAATAAGGTGACCTTGTGCTATTCCTCTCCTAAATTTAGATAAGGTTACACATAGTCCTACATGGTCATGTCTTGTAGTTGTTCACTTCACAATATTTTGTCCTTGATTATTTTCAAAAAGTAGAATTTTAAATTTAAATACTACAAATTTAGATACTTCAATATTTAGAAGAAATTTTTTTATTTCTCTTCACAAAATTTCCGGTCCTTAATTATTTTTGAATTTAGTTACTTCAATATTTAGAAGAAATATTTATATTTCTTTTTCGTCATACTTTTCTTCATTTTCGTGTTCATCATCTTCTTTTATTACTTTTGTATTTGTTTTAGTTCTCCAGCTTCTTCGTAATATCCTTCTTTTTATTTTTGCTACTTTTATCATTTTTGTACTCTCTTTCCTTCTTCTTGTCCTTTCTTCCATCTCTTTCTTCTAATTAAAGTAGGTAAAAGTGTCAACGCTGATAAAACTCTCGAATGCAGATTATTATGCATGCTTTGATCACGTGATCCCATTACTTGATAGACGGTAATCACACTTTACAGTGACACTTTGCGTTAATCATCTTCTCACTACACTTCTATCACGATCTCTCTACAAGTAATCCATAAAGACATTTTTTATAACGCTAGAACGTAATTGAATTTTGTTTTGTTAAACCCATGAATGAAGGAATCTGAATCTGAATCTAAGTAATCATTTTCCACTCCTAAATAAAGCCTGTGGTACTATTCTGTAAGTTGTGTAAATCTGAATGATTAAATAAATAAATCACTTTTCCTTCACTATACAATCATTGTTATTGCTATACAACCTCTTTGGTAGAGAGTTAGTGGGGAGGATATTTTTAATATTCTTTCCGAAAAATGGACATTGATATGTCCAAAGCTCCGCCAATTTATGTAGATGCATAACAATATAATATCTATAGTTATTATATTACAAATTACTTTTTCATATCATATACAGTTCAATAATTATTTTCTTAGTCTATATTATGTAAATTCATCTATAATTTTGCTGTATTGTAAGCCATTGTATATAAGTGTATAAGTCAGTATATATATATATATATATATAATATATATATATATATATATATATATATATAATATATATATTGTAATCTACATAAATAAAGTACTCAATCAATCAATCAATCAATCAATCATGTATTTATAGGCAATAGGCATGATTTTTCCAAGTCACTATTTTTTCATTAATAAATATGTTCAATGATGTCGAAATTGTGTTGATTTTGAAAATTCGAAGTTGAAAAATGAGACAAGTCGAAAGTTATCGTCGAACAAACTCACCCACAAACAGGCAATGACTCTACAGTGAGGTCCACATTAACCAAGAAGAAAGAAAGGAGATCAACGTTGCCGATTCTCTGTCTTGTCAATTCCTTCTATAGACGGTATCTGATACAGGTTTATTGATGTAATATTAACTGATCATTCTTGTTTAAAATAATAAATTATATTTTATTAAGCAATAAATTATACTTTTCAATAATTTCATAATGATTTTTCATGATTAAGATGAAATATTTTGTTAATTAATTATTAGTTCTACATTGTTAAAAGACGATCTGACAACAGAGCAAAGCAAGAAAGAGATGGCGCCATAAGCTTTGTTGAATGATAGACAAGGATAGCAATACCATTGCTAATCAAACACTGCCATTATAACGTGGACCTCACTATAGTCATCTGTAAGAACTCGCTCGTTCAATAATTCTAACAATCATGAGATATCCAATTAGAGAGAAGTGGTTCCCATATAATGACAACAGTCAAAAGGAATAGAGTATCATCAGAAAATTCAACCATTTACAAGGTAAGCAATGAGATAGAGAGAGCAGTGATTTTGTTATCAAGTAAAAATCCGTTAGGACAAAAGAGAAAGAAAATTCGAAGAGGTTACCTATCCATCTAGGAATTGTGTTTTAGTTGTTAAGACAAATATGCCAATAAATGTTGAGTTACAGAAAATTCAACCAACTACAAGCTAACCAATGAGACACTAGCAATTTCAACGCCATGACAATAGCCAATGAGATAAAATATTTATTTGATAATTTATGACGATTGATGCTATAGTAAGGTCCACGTTATAATGGCAGTGGAGAAAGATAGGAGAACAACGTTGCCGATCCGTCCGTCTTGTCAATGCCTGCTATAGACGGTAACTGATACAGGTTTATTGATGTAATATTAACTGATCATTCTTGTTAAAAATAATCAATTATATTTTTCAATAATTTCATACTAACGAATTTTTATTATTGATATGAAATATTTTGTTAATTAATTCTACATTGTTAAAAGACAATCTGGCAACAGAGCAAAGCGAGAAAGAGATAGCGCTATCCGCTTTGTTGAATTATAGACAAGGATAGCAATACCATTGATAATCAAACGTGAGCCTCACTATAGGCTCAAGCCTGTCGGTACAAAAACTTAGTTTACAATAAATACAAAGGAAAAAATAAAAGATAAGATATTAATCTATTCTATATTAGAGAAATAGCGAACAATTTAAACAATTACAAGTTCTTAGAGGTCCGTCATTTTGTTGTCAGAACGCCAGCCAATAGGAGTGGAGTAACAGAAAAGTCAGCCAATCACAACCATCCAATGAGAGGGCTGCGATTTCGTGCCATGACGAGAGCCAATGGGAGAAGAGCAACAGAAATTTTAAAAAAAAATCGAGATTTATCCAATATTATACTATTGTTGTATATATGACATTGAATTCTTTCACATGACCTACCAAATTTGTATAATGAACTGATGAATGAATAAAATGAATGAGAATGCTTATATATCACTCCATCTCCCATCTATAGGTTTCATGATTCCGAACAATATTTATTTGAATTTATAGTATTTCAATTTGTAATATTATTTTATTCAATTAAATTTTCTTCCTGGTGACTCTTGACAGAGTATAGGAAATCGTCAAGAAGTACTATTTGTAAAAAAAAGAATACAAATAAAGACAATATGACTTACATCACATTATACAATGTACCCTCCCAAAAGCCTCATTCTCCATCCATAAATTCTTGAATACTGTAGTATATCCCGTTTTGCTAGATATTTCTTACAATAGCTTCTTGAAAATATCCTATTCTCATTTTCTCTCAAAGCTAAGGGCAGTTTACTCATCAATTTGATACCCTTATTGACCGAGCGAAGTGAGTTCTCAGATTCAAGTCGACGGTTTGGCATTTCTAATAATGTTTAAATGTTTATATGTTTATATGTTGCGCATTTACGGAGAAACGAGGTGATGGATTTTCATGAAATCTGACAGGTATGTTCCTTTTTTAATTGCGCGTCGACGTATATACAAGGTTTTTGGAAATTTCAAGGATATTATAAAAGGAAAAAGGAGCCTCCTTCATACGCCAATATAAGTTTATGTACACATGGTAGCGTCGCACCGCGCGGTGCGACGCGCGTCCAAAATTCTGCAGTTGTACACATGCGAGCGTTTTATACGCGGCGTCCACCTCCAGTTTAGCAATGGAAGTTGAAGAGGTAACATGTATGTGGCTTGTGTATCGTAGATATAAAGCGAGAAAACGAAGGCAAAGAAACTTTGACAAATAGATTAACGCATGGTGCTTTTGTGACACTTTACCCTAACTTGAGGAAATACGAACCCAAATTTTTTAACTATTTGCGAATGTAGATTTCATCTTTTAACGAGTTGTTGGAGATCGTAAAAGACGACTTGGCATCAAGTTCTTGTTCTGTTCTTGTTATCAGGACTCGCCATATCCCATATGACACGTCGACTTTTTACTTCTTCTATAAACAATTCTGTGTCAAAATTGTTCATTTCCATGGCTGCACACTGAACAGAGTTGCTGTAAAATCACTACACAAAACAAGTGAACTAGATCAAAACTGGCGTCCGACTGCTCTCAAGTGTACAGTCCAACTGACTGTAGTGTACTGGGAACTGCGCTGTCGCCGCGCGGTTCAGGTTGAAAGTCTGGGCGGCGCAGTGCGCGGCGCGTCCACATTTGAGTGAGTGGTGCATGTGGACGCTGCCATTATCTCCATTGTATATTGCACCGCGCGGTCGGACGCGCGTCTCAAACCGCGCGGTGCGACGCTACCATGTGTACATAGCCTTAGAGTAAAAATCAGACTATAGAATTATTCATCATAAATCAAGTGATTACACAGATGTGTGGAGAAGCCAGTCTATAAATTGCTGTATTTCCATAAGGTCTATAGTTTCAATCAGGTACTTGTGGATGAGAATACTGCGTGAGGTCTACTGTTCACAGAACTACTAGTTAGGAGGATTTTCTCATACTGAGCTGTCCTGTGGTATTGTGCAGAAAATTCACTCTTATTTCTTGTGTCATGATTATGTATATCACAGTTTCTTATAAACTTTTCATCTCTCATATACATAATTACTTCAAAAATGTAATTATAATATATAACGTGTACTTGTATACAAAGTATCAATGTTAATAAAGGTACTGAGACATTTATTTTTCTTTATATTTAAAGTATCAATGTTATTGTATCCATATGAAGAGACATTTATTTGTCAATGCAATTATTTTGTTTGTGACAATAAAACATTAAACTTGAATTTTAAAAAAACTTTTGTTTTGTGGGAATTCGCAGTCTGATGATGACCAAACAACAGGTGGAAACGATCGTCACCATACAAAAGTAAGTGCATTTTCACTTCAAAAGTTTTTTTAAAATTCAAGTTTAATTTTAACAGTGAAAAAGTATGGATATACAACAGAATAAAACATTCTCGATTCTTGATTTACAATCAGAATCTCTGTAATTGCTTTTTGTTTGATAATACTATTTCCCTACTATTTCAGTAACTTATTATTAACCATCATTTTATTTAAACTACCAATTTATTCATCTATTTCATAACAGCACGCAACACTTACAATGAACAGAATATAACAGTCTGCTACTCCTACATACCAAATGATGCATTCTTCCATATCCACGTCTTTCCCAAGTTCTTTCTCCTTCATAACCGTTCTAACTCTCTCTCACTCACTGCATTCTCTTCTCCCAAATTGCAATACTAATCTCTCATCATCTCACATTCATCTTTCTTCTTCTTCTTCTTCTTTTTCATTCTTCTTCAACTTCTTCCTCTTCTTCTTCTTCTTCATTTTTATGTTCTTCTTTTTTCATCAACATCATCAACATCATCACCATCACCATCAACATCATCATCATCTTATTTCTCTTCATCATCATCATCTTCTTCTTCTTCTTCCTCCTTCTCTTCATCTTCTACTTCCTTCTCTTCTTCTTCTACTTCCTTATCTTCATCTTCTGCATTTTCTTTTCCTTTTTCTGCATAATCATCATCATCCTCTTCTTCTTCTTCCACTTCCTTCTCTTCTTCTTCCACTTCCTTCTTTTCTTCTTCTACTTCCTTCTACCTTTTTTTTATCTTCTTCATCATCATCCTCTTTCACCGCTTCTCTATTTTTTCATATTTCTTCTTTCTCTTCTACCTTCTTTGCCACGAAAAAAAAAGACATTATTTCTTTCTCAATTATAGCCCAATGCCATAGCCCACTATCCACACCAGTTTCTCTCATTCCTTCATCTTTTTCCATCTCAATTACCTCTCAATTTCTCTCATTACCTCCGTCTTCGTTTGGCAGATTGCATTGCCTGCAGTTGGCCGCTGCATTTGTCGTTTCACCCGTCATTCGTATTTATAGTCTAGTTTCGCCTTTGCTTGACGCAGTATTAGCTTGACTCATATTAGTTTTGTCTGGTTTACACAGGCTACTACTGTAGCTTTATTGTTTTATAGATAATACTATTGATTGCTTTATTCATTTCATCATGTAACTTACAATACTAGTAGTTCTGTGAACACTAGACCTCGCACTCAGTAAGTTACATTGACGTGTTGTTTTCTGAAAAAATAATAAATTACTTATCGATTTAAAATGTCTAGAAAAAATCCTAAATAAACATAGAGCTTTCTCTCCTATCGTACCGTGACGTGACGTCCCTGAATGTGGGTGTGAGCGCTGTTATCAGGTCTGGCTGCATCTGTCTATAACGTTGATGGAAAGATACATTTTCAAGATGATCGATGTTTTTGAACGGGTAGTTGACCGAGCGAAGTGAGGTCTAAGATTCAAGACGACGGTTTGGCATTTCTCTTAATGTTTAAATGTTTGAATGTTTATATGTTTATATGTTGTGCATTAGCGGCGAAACGCGGTAATAGATTTTCATGAAATTTGACAGGTATGTTCCTTATTTAATTGCGCGTCCACGTATATACAAGGTTTCTGGAAATTTTGCATTTCAAGGATAATATAAAAGGAAAAGGAACCTCCTTCATACGCAAATATTATAGTAAAAATCAGACTATAGAATTATTCATCATAAATCAGCTGACAAGTGATTACACAGATGTGTGGAGAAGCCAGTCTATAAGTATTTCCATAAGGTCCATAGTTTCAATCAGGTACTTGACTGTGGATGAGAATACTGCGTGAGGTCTACAGAACTACTAGTAAATAATTTATCAATTTAAAATGTCTCGAAAAAATCCTAAATAAATATAGAGCCTTCTGTCCTATCGTACCATGACGTGTCATCCCGGAATGTGGGTGTGAGCGCTGTTATCAGGTCTGGCTGCATCTGTCTAGAACGTTGATGGAAAGATACATTTTCAAGATGTTCGATGTTTTTGAACGGGTAGTATTCTAGTCCACTAAACAGCTGATTTATGATGAATAATTCTATAGTCTGATTTTTACTCTAATATTGGCGTATGAAGGAGGATCCTTTATCGTTTTATACAAAGACCTTAATAAAGAGATATAGACCCACAAGGCCTATGCCTTCCCAATGATAGCTCTTACTTGAAATTGAAGGCCGCCATTGGGGTATTTTAGCACGAGATATTATATCTATATATTTGTAATATTATGGATTACAAAGGCATTGGAATGTAATAATCTTATAGATTTCCCCTCAATGGCCGATTTCAATTCCAAGTACGACACTAGCGCTGCATATGATTCTATGCATCTTTAAGGTCTTTGGTTTTATATTATCCTTGAAATGCAAAATTTCCAAAAAACCTTGAATATACGTCGACGCGCAATTTAAAAAGGAATATACCTATCAAATTTCATGAAAATCTATTACCGTGTTTCGCCGTAAATGCGCAACATATAAACATTTATTTATTTATTTATTTATTTATTCGTGGACAGAATCACAAATTAACAAATAAACATTAAGAGAAATGCCAAACCGACGACTTGAATCTTACACCTCACTTCGCTCGGTCAATTAGTATACTTAGGGAAAGATTAACAAGTTCATGCTCTATGACAGCAATAAATACTACCGTCTAGTGACGTTTCCAAACATTTTCATGTAACATTTTTTATCGTCGCCAATTGACACATCAGTTATTACCCCTGCAACCCTGTCCATATTTAGGCTACGAGTCTCGTATACGAATTTCGACCAATCCCCAAAATACCCAAGGCTCTTACGCGTGACTTCCAGTGCGTGCAAGCTCGTAAACGCATGTGTTTGTGCAAAACATATATCAGCAATCAAATTACGAAGCAGTGGTCCTTTCCTCCTCCTCCTCCTCCTCCTCCTGCTCCTCCTCCTCCTCCTCTGCTCCATTCGGAATCTCTGGAGAATTCGGACATGCCAGTGTAACCGTATACGAGAAGTGAAAGTGCCATTTAAACTGGAGATTGATGGATCGGTCCCCCCCACTCTTTTCACCCACCAAAACCCCCTCTTTCCTCCCAGCCACAACCCCCTAAATCCTTATCGCCGTCGGAGGAGGTTGGGGGATTATCCCAGGAGGCAAACGCTTCAAGCCATAATGCATAACAGGCGTCTCGATAATCGCGAACTGGAAAATTTTCTGCCATGCCTACCATATTTGCATGGAATGGTTTTGCTTTACAGTACTTATTTATTTGAGTTTTAGGAATCACACAATTTGGATTGAATTGACCAATATTTTAGTGTTTTTGAATAAGATGATACCTGTATCAATAAAAATGGAAACTATATTATGGAAAATTCGTCATGATACTTCTACATTGTGAGTTGGTAATTCATCAAAAATTTTTCTAATTGGAGGGCGATTACGACACTATCCTCAACATGAAAATTTTAAAGTTCCAATAATACAACTCTCAACCTCACATCACTACAAACTAGTAATTTTGCAAGATTGTAACAATTATAACATGGAAATAATGTGATAAATATGATGTTTATGTAATAAATATATGACCTTGTTGAAGATATCATAGTATGGTAATATATGAATTCTCTCATAGGTAGAAAAAACGATTAAATATCATAATATGATAGATTATAAAATAGGTTTCTTCTACCTATGAGTGAATTCCTGATTTGTTGCTATGCCTATCATATTTGCAAGAAGGAATGGTTCTGCTATATTAATATTTGTCGATATTATCATACTTTTAGTTCTGTGAACAGTAGACCTCGCGCTCAGTAAGTTACATTGACCTGTTGTTATGTTTTCTCAAAAATTAATAAATAATTTATCAATTTAAAACGTCTAGAAGAAATCCTAAATAAACATAGAGCTTTCTGTCCTATCGTACCGTGACGTGTCGTCCCCGGAATGTGAGTGTGAGCGCTGTTATCAGGTCTGGCTGCAACTGTCTATACAACGTTGATGGAAAGATACATTTTCATATAGTATATGATATTAATGTACTATAGTGAGGTCCACGTGATAATGGCAGAGCTTGATTAGCGATGGTATTGCCATCCTTGTCTATCATTCAACAAAGCGGATAGCGCTATCTCTTTCTCGCTTTGCTCTGTTGTTAGATTGTCTTTTGGCAATGTAGAATTGATAAATAGTTAACAAAATATTTCATCTTAATTATGTAAATTCATAATGAAATTATTGAAAAATCTAATTTCTTGCTTAATAAAATATAATTGATTATTCCAAACGAGAATGAATATTACATCAATAAACCTAAAAAACAATTATTAACATGAGCTACTTTTAAATTAATAAAACAAAATAAATCTTATAGCACCCTTCATTCTTTAAAAAACTTTAAAATAGTTGAACAACTAGTTTCGGTTTACACCATCTTCAGGTTCTAAAATAAAATATGAAAATATTAAGCACTGGTAGTGAAAGTAATAAATTAAATGTAAAAGAAGAATTTTATATCTATAAAACTGCAAAATTGAATAGGAATAATTTAATAAATATAATCCAATTTGACTTAAATAATCCTATTTTTGATAAAATTGAAAGTGAATAAATGAAATTTAAAATTTTAAAATATGAATTTAAATTTAATAACTTTTACCAGAAATAGTCATATGAATTTAAACATATGTTCGTTTCCTATCAATTAGTGAACAGTTATTGAATTTTATTTTATTTTATAACCTGAAGATGGTTTAAACCGAAACTAGTTGTTCAACTATTTTAAAGTTTTTTAAAGAATAAAGGGTGCTATAAGATTTATTTTTCCTCCACCTACTGTCTAAAGTTCTTACTTTACTCCCTGAAACCTAATACTACACTTTTTCGCTCTCGGTAGTAAAAAACAGAAAAACTCCCTAGGGAGGAAAAGTGACTCCATTTAAATAACATGGGGAGCATCTCTATTTTGAAACTTACATTGTAATAGGTTAGAAGGTCTAAGCTCAGATGAGAAAGCATTATAGAGGTGTCTGTCATTGAGTCAACTGAATTCAATACCACAACCAGAAATTTGATCAACTCATGAAATATATGTTTGTATGATAATTATTATATTCCCAATATTAGTAGACGATAAAAATTTATACAATTTTTAAAATATTTTATTCTATTCAAAATACCAGCCAACAAATATTTTTGATCTGCAATTCAAATCTGAACCGCGTGATCTGGAGTCAGCCATTTTTGGTAGCTGCCTAGCTGATATAATTGTTACAACTTTTGCCAATAGATAGCGCAATCGGCAGTGCCAATCAGACGACCGGTTTTTAGGTTTTAGATTTAGGTTATGTTGTTAGGAATCTTTGTCACCAATACGTAAGTTATTAGAATGATTTTATTTGCAGTTTCTATAAAAAAATGTAGTGGAGGAAAAATGTTGTGTACATCACGAGCGAAAAATACTTTTTCTCCCTCAGGAAAATTGCTGCCCTCGGCTTCGCCTCGGGCTTCAAACTTTTTCCCACAGGGAGAAAAAGTCGTACTTTTCACTCTAGATATACAAATAACTATTGTTTTATCAATAAACCTGTATCAGCTAACGTCTATAGAAGGCATTGACAAGACAGAGGTTCGGCAACATTGTTCTCCTATCTTTCCCCTCTGCCATTATAACGTGGACTTCACTAAAGTCTACTTAAATGTGAGAGTATAGAGCCTAGCCTACATATGTGTGAACATTGACAGGGAAGCCATGCAGGGAAAGAGGTATTGTTTACCTTGCTAAAACGTCGACTTGAATCTTAGACCTAACTTCGTTCGGTTAATAACATAAGTTGAGACTTGGCCCTCCACCCGAAAAAATAACAGCATTGCCAAAATAGTGTACGCTTGCAACTTCTAATTCCTACTTCAACTACAGAATTGTTTAAAGAATATCATCTTTGATATTCCAGTAGTATTTCAGTTTAGCCCACTATTAGAAAAGTGTGTAACTACAAAACCGGATTACGAATCCTGTAATCCTGTTCAAACAAGTAGTAATTAGAGAACTCTTGAAGTAGAATATATTTTTATATCATCCATTTGAAGGAAGAAAGGAGATTTAGGTCCGTGACTTGTTGCGTTACAGGAAAAGTGTTTAAACGTTTATAAGAGTTGATTAACTGGACTAGTAAAGACATACACGCGTACAATCCATACTAAATTTAAAGTTTTTTTTCACATCAATTTGAATGTAGCAAACGCTTTTTGTTGTAAATCAACTCTTGTGGCATCATTCAAGTATTTATTGAAGGCACGTGCCCGTTCAAAAGTGGCACATCAGGTAAAAGTTGAACTTCTACTTGGATAAATCAAAGCAAACATTGTATTTGATCAGCAAATATTGCGACGAATTTGGGACATGTTTAGGAAAGAAAATTCTTTCTTAGGAGTCTATTATAAATACAACTCTTTATTTGATGTCAATTCTGAATTTGATGTCAGAATTGCAAAGTTCTTGACCGTTCTTCAGATATTGACGATTTTTCGTTTGAACTCCAAAATATTTCATTCACACTTTGCAATCTAATGCATTTTGATGCGCTAAACACGAATTTGACATCAGAATTGTAAAATTCTATTTCGTTTCTGAGATATTGACGTTTATTCTCCAAAACTTCATGATATCTTATTCAATCTCGGCAATTTCATGCTCTTCAGAACCAGAAACACGTATCTGGCGTCAATAAACTCTTTATTCGATATTCATACCCAACTTCCAAATTATTCGTCTCATATTGTGACGAATTTAGGCCATGTTTAGGAAAGACTATTCTTTCTTAGGGGTCGATGGTGTAGATTATAAATACAGCTCTTATTATTTATTCATACCTAATTTTTTCAAATTTTCTGCTGCCTCATGTAGGTTTCTAACTAGCACATTGGAAAGAGAATACAGAGTGACCCAGAATATCGGGAACTTTTTAAATCACCATAAAATATTAGTGGAAAGGACAAGAATGATTTTATTCAAACTAAAGTGAAGTTCAAGGCTTGCCATTCAAGAATTATTGACCGAGCGAAATGAGGTCTAAGATTCAAGTTGACGGTTTGGCATTTCTCTTAATGTTTAAATGTTGCGCATTTACGGTGAAACGCGGTAATAGATTTTCATTAAATTCGACAGGTATGTTCCTTTTTTAATTGCGCGTCGACGTATATACAAGGTTTTTGGAAATTTTGCATTTCAACGATAATATAAAGGAAAAAGGAGCCTCCTTCATAAGCCAATATTACCGTAAAAATCAGACTATAGAATTATTCATCATAAATCAGCTGACAAGTGATTACACAGATGTGTGGAGAAGCCAGTCTATTGCTGTATTTCCATAAGGTCTATAGTCTCAATCAGGTACTTGTGGATGAGAATACTGCGTGAGGTCTACTGTTCATAGAACTACTAGTTAATAACATCTATAACTTTTTGATAGCTACTTCATTTGAATGGCTTCCTCCTGAACGAATAGATTGTTCAAATCTGTGTTGACGATTCCTTATTGATCGCTGCAATATCTCATCTGGGATATTGCGAATTTCATTTTAAATTTGTTTTTCATTTTTAATCAATTCAAAATTATTGATCAAATTGCGAGCGAAATCCACACTGCATGGCAGTTAATAGCAACTATGGGTATTGTTTAGTAACCGTGTAATCTCACGATTAGGTTGCGTTTCCTGGTCCCATGAATCTGTCCACCTGCGATTTTCTGTTTGTGGAGCTATCTTGATTTTTTTTTATTTATTATTTTATTTGTTTATTTATTTACAATTCAAATGACACTAATGTAATAACATTGAAAGATAAAATAATAAGGTAGTCCTTGTGCAATTTTTCTTCCAAATTTATAGGTGAAAAGTCCAAAATAAGGTTAGAATATCACAAGTACAATTTTGATAAAATTTCAGTCCAAAACAAAAATGAAAACTATAAATTTTGAATTTAGATGGCTTGAATTAATAAATTAATTAGAAATATTACACTCAATTACCTCTTGTAACAAATTCAAACGTATTCCATAACTGCGGTTGAATTATAACAGAATATTCAGAATGAAATTAACAATATCCCAGTTAAAATGTCGAAGCAATCGTTCAGGAATATCAACACAAAGAGTGTATTCATGCAGGAGGAAGCCATCTTAGGGCTGTGCAAAGGCTAAAAGTAAAATTTCTACTGGTGATATTTTTCAAAGTTTTTCGATTCTAATATCATCAAGCTATCAAAATAAAAAGGTTTTCACAGGGAAACATTTTTTTCCGCTCATTACTTTCTGAGATATGAGCGCCTAAAGTTTTTAATTTTTGGGACAGAGAAGTAGAATATGAATTGGTGTGAGTAGAAGACTGATGATGTAGAAGACAGAAGAGAGAGAAGATGATTGGAGAAGAACAAAGAAGAACTGAAGGTCAGTGGGAGAAGATATGAACTTAGTTCTATACTATTATACTCCTGATTCTACAACTTTTTCTACTACTTCTGTTCATTCAGCCTATCTCCCTCATTCTCCCTCTTTTTCATCCAGTTTCTTGTCCCACTCTTCCACTATTATATGAATTATTCTGTCTCATTCTTTTTCCTCCCTTGCCTCTCCACCATTCCCCTCCTGTCACTCCATTCCACATGAATGGAGTAATATGCCGTGATATTCTTCCCCTATTTTCTATTTTCCCCTACCTTGATCCTTGTACAAGCCACCTGGACCTGGATGTAGCCTGATGTATTTTTCTTTAGATTCTATTCTCTTCTTCCTCCCCCTCACTCCTTCTCACTTCCACCTGGCTCTCTTCTTTCACAATAGTGGTTCCAGACCATTCTTAAGTTACCCCTTTACCATATTGTCCCTTTTTTCTCGTTTCTTCTCCTCTTCCAAATGTTCTTTTCCTACAGTTACGTTGAAAAGTGGCCATTGCTGCACTGATTACAGAACGCAAAGAATCACTTTTCCGCTCTAGTGCGGGAAAAATTTTTCTGCACTCCAGATTTGCAACATGGCAACGCAAAATACTTAGTAGGTTATATGGAGCAACAGTGCAGCAAAATCAAAATGAAGTTGGTAACAGTGACTGCTGTGGCTGCTATAGTGAGCAGAGGTGCAACGAAGCACAACGCGCTAATTATTATTCATTATATATTATAACCAAGGACAACGAGGACTTTAGGATTTTAGGATTAAGGTTTTTATCAATAATAAAATTACACAGAAAAACATTTGATGGATTTCAGGCAATTTTACCCATAATTACCCACTTTTCATATTCAATGGTAACTGTAGGAAAAACTTAATGTGAAATACGTGCGCAAAGTTCCTCTGCTGCACTCAAGAAACCATTCCGCCCTCGCCTACGGCTCGGGCGTAAACGTTTCTTTCGGTGCAGCAAACTGACACTTTGCGCACTAGTTGCACAAATAACTATTCATCACTCATTCTCTCAGAAAATTGTACTAATGTGCTAGCTATAGTTATTCTGTGTATAGAGCATTGCACTTATGACAAATGTATACCGGGTGACCCGGCAAAATTGATTCTATTTAAACTAATGTAAAGTTAGTGACTTGTCATTTGAGAATTATTAATAACATCTATCACTTTTTGACAATATTACTTCATTAACAGCTGTGCTAATAGTGAAGTTGTGTTCCTTTTCTGGCTCAACATTTTGCAAAATTACTCAAAAATTTCCAATTTATAGAGATTTGAGTGAAATAGTTTTGTTTTTAATCAGTTTTCAAATATCAAAATTCAAAATTTTTAGTTTAGTCATTAGTTTTTAAGTGGCAATTGGACTTTTTGAAGTGAAAGTGAAATCTTAACCTTATACTTTTTTTGAAACTTTTATTTGTAAAAATTTGGGAGAAGACGGTTTTGGGCTATGCCTGTTGTCTTCTCCCAATCATATTATAATTATTATGATCTGTAATTGCCAATGAAATAAATAAATAAATCAAGGCTGTGCAAAGGCTAAAAATAAACTTCCTACTGGTGATATTTATCAAAGTTTTTTGATTTGTATATCATCAAGCTATCAAAATGTAAAAGTTTTCTCAGGAAAACATTTTTTTCCGATCATTACTTTTAGAGATATGAGCGTCCAAAGTTTGAATTTTCGGGACAAAACATTTCAAATTCAGTAATAGATAAATCCATGAGATTTGAAGGATTAATATTTCATGGTATTTTTGATCGGGTAAATCAAAAATTTCGTGTAAATATCAATTTTTGAGAAAGTTATTACAATTACCAAAAATAACTCAACTAAAAGTTACTTTTGGTAAATTGAATAACTTTCTCAAAAATTGATATTTTCAGAAAATTTTTGTTCCACTAGATCATGTCTCTCTATTTTCCCTACTAATTATTTCCATCCTTCATCCTTATCCTCCAGTTTATTTTCCTTCTTCTCATTCAGATTTATTTTTTTCTCTAATTCAACTCTTTCTTTGAAATTGCTGTCTTCTATATAATTTTTCGAACCCACTTATTCAAGTGGGTATGTGCTGTTGTGACGATATCAAGTCGTTTTATTCAATCTGCCAAATCATCATCATCATCATCATCTTCTTCTTCTTCTTCTTCTTCTTCTTCTTCTACTACTACTACTTCTCCTTCTCCTCCTCCTTCTTCTTCTTCTTCTTCTCCAAAAACAGGATGTAAATGAATCAAGAGGAGAAATGAAATATGACGAGCACCGTAATCAGAGAACGAATACAAACAACTGGATCACGATGAGGAAGAAGAATAATAAAAACAAAACTAAGAACCTAAAAAGAAGGAGGAAGAAGAAGAAGAAGAAGAAGAAGAAGAAGAAGAAGAGAAGAAGAAGAAGAAGAGGAGGAGAAGAAGAGAAGAAGAAGAAGAAGAAGAAGAACTTGACGTTCAGAAGGAGAAAAATCTCTTGAGACTAGATACAGAGAAGAAAGACAATGACAGGAAGAAGAGGATAACCAACACAACAGGATGAGATATCGAGGGGGAAAAGAGATGTTGGAGGAGTAGGAGGAGGAGTAGGATGAGGAGGAGGAGGAGGAGGAGGAGGAGGAGGAGGAAAAGAAGAAAATTGAAGATTTCGCATTCTACGTAGATAGATGTGTTTCGCTATTGGCACCTTTTCACGAGAGGAATGCTATGCTAACGGTATCACCTGCATTGATGACGATGATGATGATGATGATGCTGCAGCTGATGGCTACAAGCGTCCTTGACCAATAACAAAGTGACCTCTAGTGAGCATGCGCAGACCGAGTGCTCTGTTATGCCATCAATTGACAAGAATTTTATGAATGTGAACGGTTGATCCACGGATACTAGAATTATTATCAATTTGTATACTAGGATAATTGTATACTACAGGATTAGAAAATAGTATAGAGAATAGAAGAGAGTGGAGGGCTGCTGCCATATAGAAACTACAGACAGACAGGATTTCTGATAAGTCACTCCCTATTTTTATACTGCTATAATTTATTTATGAACCAATTTGGTTAGAACTGCATTTGTTGGATAGAGCACTAGCATTCCTTTTGAGGTTTTGTTTAACACCAATTTTCATTTGTTTCAGTTTGGAAATGCCCCCTCTCTCGAGTCAAAATAGCAGCTCCTTATGAGGTGTGGGGATCTGTGGTGCGAGTGCAAAGGTTGTGGAGGGCTGAACAAGGAATCCATGCAACACTAAATGCAAAAACTGTTTAAAAAAATCTGGTGTGGTACACTCACACAACTTTCCTTGCTCATATTTGAAACTACGATCAGACTTCTGTATAATATGTTTATATATAATTGTTTTCAGAGTACTTTTTCCTTTGTGTAAACAGTGAAATTCGATGATTTTTTTAGTCGTCATTTTTTTAAAGTCGTCGAAACAGCTGTTCTACAGATGAAATAACTCGACTTTGTGTTCTTTTTATGAACTGCGCTACCTACCTACCTCATGCACGAGAAGGAGGTTACTAAGTTTATTTCTCAAGGATGGGGTGGACCCCCCAATAGTTTCCCAGAAAGGAGACTCATGTCAGTTGATAGAGCTGATAAATAACTATACAGGGTATGAATTTGAAAAAATCTGTCAAGTTATTTTTGAGAAAATCGTGGAAAACATGGTTCTGGCAATTCCCCAGAAATGAGACTCGTGTCAGTTGATAGGGCTTATAAATAGCTATCCATGGTATAAATTTGAAGAAAATCGTTATAGCCGTTTTCGAGAAAACCAAGAATAACATGGCTTTTTAGTCATTATCCGCCATTTTTCTCAAGAATATTACGGAGCTCCTGAAATTTTCCCAGAAATGAGACTCATTTCAGTTGATAGGGCTTATAAATAGCTATCCATGGTGAAAATTTGAAGATAATCGTTAGAGCCGTTTTCGAGAAAACCGTGAAAAACATGGTTTTTTAGTAATTATCCGCCATTTTTTCCGCCATTTTGAATCCAATTTTATTGAATTTCGTATTGTCAGATCCTCATGGTATAAGGACCTTAAGTTTAAAATTTCAAGTCAATCGGTTAATTAGGAATGGAGTTATCGTGTTCACACTTCACAGACATACACACATACATACACACACACACACACACACACACACCACACACACACAACACACACACCACACACACACACACACCACACACACACACACACACACACACACACAACACACACACACACACACACACACACACACCACACACACACACACACACACACACACACACACACACACAACACACACACACACCACACACACACACACACACACACACATACACACACACAGACCAACACCCAAAAATCATGTTTTTGGACTCAGGGGGCCTTGAAACGTATAGAAAACTTGAAATTAGGGTACCTTAATTTTTTTGGAAAGCAATACTTTCCTTACCTATGGTAATAGGGCAAGGAAAGTAATATTACCATTCCAAATTACTAACAGCAGGGAGTGTCGCGGATGCAAGAGGATCAGGAAGACCTTCAACTTCAAGGATAGCAGGAAATGTTGACAGAGTTCGTGAAATGTTCATGAGGAGCCCTAAGAAATCACTGCATCAAGGATCTCGTGGCTTCCATGGTTTAAAACTGAGATCTTTCTTGAGAATCGTTGCAATAGAGTAACGCGAAAGACCACTTTCACGAGAAAATTAGTATTAAACAAAACCTCAAGGAGTGCTCTATCTATCAAATGTAGTTCTAACCAAATTGGTTCATAAATAAAGAAATTATAGCAGTATAAAAATAGGGAGTGATTTATCAGACACCCTGTAGTATAGATTAGATGTTACGCGAACCAAAGGCTTTTTTGAAAAGAAGTCTTCTCCGATTAGTTCTCATGGCTTTTAATCACGATTAAAATTTAAAAGGCTTTCGTGCAACTGAGCCAAATAGTTGCTTCTGTAATATTGTATATTAAAACTGAGATCTTTCTTGAGAATCGTTGCAATAGAGTAACGTGAAAGACCACCTTCACGAGCTCAATTGCATTGGTCATGAAATAGGACAGCATAAAATCACGATTAAATTTCGAGTCACACAACTATGTTACATTTTATTGTTGTATGGTCATTTGGTGAAACAACTAGGCCTACAAAGGCTCGTTTAGTTACAAGAATGGATTGGTGATTCATGTTATGCCTTACCTTTGTACTCAAATATTATGGATATTAGCGACGGATGATGAATAAGAAACTGCGTTTATTTGTTAAAAACATAACGCAAAATGATAAATGATTGTGAATCATCCAATTATTGAATCAGTAGATCTATCATCCATCATTAGCCTTTGAACTTCAATGTAATTTCAATAAGGAAGTTTTCTTGTAAGCTCCGATTTCTATTCAATTTACTGTATTTCCTGAATGAGCAATGAAAGTCTAAGAACCGATTGCACAAAAGCCTGTTAAATTAAAATCATGATCAATCGTGCTTCGGACGGATACGTTAAGTCGTCGGTCCCGACTGCCTAAAAAGCAGTCGTTAGGTCATGTCAGAGGCCCTGAAATTGATCAGTTGCGACCTGAAAACTCTGACACCAGACCTGAGCCAGCCAGGTCACACGATATTGTTTTTTTAATGATAAAATCCACGAGAACCAATCAGAGAAAGCAATTTAGAAAAAAGGCTTCTCTGATTGGTTTCTCTTGGAATTAATCACGGTTAAATTCTAACAAGCTGTCGTGCTACCGGCACTTATCCATACTATTCAAGCTCGGGAAAAACAGGAATTAAACAAAACTAGAATAGTTATTTGTGCAACTAGTGCGCAAAGTGACAGTTTGCTGCACCGAAAGAAACGTTTACGCCCGAGCCGTAGGCGAGGGCGGAATGGTTTGTTGAGTGCAGCAGAGGAACTTTACGCACGTATTTCACATTAAGTTTTTCCTACAGTTACCATTGAATAAGAAAAGTGGGTAATTATGGGTAAAATTGCCAGAAAACCATCAAATGTTTTTCTGTGTAATTTTATTATTGATAAAAACCTTAATCCTAAAATCCTAAAGTCCTCGTTGTCCTTGGTTATAATATATAATGTAATAATTAGCGCGTTGTGCTTGGTTGCACCTCTGCTCACTATAGCAGCCACAGCAGTCACTGTTACCAACTTCATTTTGATTTTGCTGCACTGTTGCTCCATATAACCTACTAAGTATTTTGCGTTGCCATGTTGCAAATCTGGAGTGCAGAAAAATTTTTCCCGCACTAGAGCGGAAAAGTGATTCTTTGCGTTCTGTAATCAGTGCAGCAATGGCCACTTTTCAACGTAACTGTAGGAAAAACATATTTTGGGAGGGCTTGATAATATTTTAGAGTGTAGTTTATCTCTACTTTAAAGTATAATGTGGTGAGTAACTCTACTTTTTGAGCAATTTGGAAGTTTTGTTCAGTATCTTCTTTTTAAAAATTCTCTCAAGAAATCGGTAGACTATTATTATTATTACTTGTTACATTACGATGGTAAGTATGGTTTGTTAATGTCATCATAGAATAAAGAATATACTATCGAGTAATCTTCTTCTTCTCCTTCTTCTTTTCCTTCTCCTCCTTCTTCTTCTCCTCCTTCAACTTTTTCTTCTTCATCTTCTGTTTCTGCTTCTTCTTCTTCTGCTTCTTCTTCTTCTGCTTCTTCTTCTTCTTCTTCTTCTTCTTCTTCTTCTCTTCTTCTTCCTACTCCTTCTCCACCTCCTTCAACTTCTTCTTCTACATTATATTATTCTATTATATAGAGTAATACTATAGCAATCTAATCTCTGATGTCACAGTGTATACAATGTTATTATCACTTGTTTGACTTGTTTAACAATTAACTATTATTAAACTAAAATCCTAATTAAATGCTATGACTCACCCCAAAGACTGTTCAACAAATGTTTGTTATCAACTCATTGTGAATTCACTTCATCAAACTCACTAATCATTGTCATTGAATTGGCTAATAACTAATAACGAGAAAACTCGCTGAACGACATTAAAAGGATAATTCATCCTTGGCTGAGGCAGCTGTGGATAGTAAAAAAGTGAGTATGTGGAAAATCAAAATATCGCATCCCCGAAATTCATAAGATGACGTATTGCCAGATGTGAAATATGAACACGATCATTTTAGAGAATTGTGTTCTGTTTGTCAATAAATAAAAATAACGAGCGAAGCTCGGTGTACCGATATTCACAACTTATGACTAGTAGTTCTATGAACAGTAGACCTCACACAGTATTCTCATCCACCTGATTGAAACTATAGACCTTACGAAAATACAGCAATAGACTGGCTTCTCCACACATCTGTGTAATCACTTGTCAGCTAATTTTATGATGAATAATTCTATAGTCTGATTTTTACTCTAATATTGGCGTATGAAGGAAGCTCCTTTTTCCTTTTATATTATCCTTGAGATGCAAAATTTCCAAAAACCTTGTATATACGTCGACGCGCAATTTAAAAAGGAACATACCTGTAAAATTTCATGAAAATCTATTACCGCGTTTCGCCGTAAATGCGCAACATATAAACATTTAAAACATTAAGAGAAATGCCAAACCGTCGACTTGAATCTCAGACCTCACTTCGTTCGGTCAATTAATTATTATTAAACGAAAATCCTAATTAAATGCTGTGAATCACCCAGAAGACTGTTTAACAAACGTTGGTGTCAGCTCATTGGCCCATATGAATAAAACCAGAGCAAATGCTCATGAGCAAGAGCATGGAGCATAAGGTTTTGCTCCATGGAGCAAAAGGTAGAAGCAAAAGCATTTGCTCATTTTTATATGAATAAGCTTTACCTTAAATTCTTACCTTATGCTCCTGAACTCTGGAGCAAATGCTCACGTATTTTAAAGATTTTTCATCAGCTGATTCGCTTTTATAGCCTTTCATAGACTATTGGTTGTGATCGTATCTGGTATAGTTTCCTCTTCCTCATACGAATTAGTTGAGCCATTTCACTATGAGCAAAAGGTGATAAGCTGCTCTAGACTAGACTCACGTTGTTTGAAGTATTTTCTTCAAAAGTTGAGCAAATGCTCTAGTTTATTCATACAATTTTGAGCATAAGCTTTTACTTATGAGCAAATGCTCAAACTATTTTTTCGATGAGCATGAGCAAAAGGATTTGCTCACGTTTATTCATAGAAAATAAAGCAAATGCTCCATATTTTAGAAGTATAAGCAAATGCTCAACTTTATTCATAGAAAATGAAGCAAATGCTCCATATTTTAGAAGTATAAGCAAATGCTCAACTTTATTCATATGGCCCATTGTGAATTCACTTCATCAAACGCAACTCACTTATCATTGTCATTGAATTGGCTAATAATAACGCTTGTGAACCAGCCTTCTCCACAGCAACCAAAGTGGAATTCCCAAGCGGAATACATGTGAATCGGACCAGCCTAGCCAGGCTACAGATTCGGCGTTGCCATGACAACTATCTGAATTGTTTATCACTGACGCCAAGGTTTACAGAGTGAGAGAGCAAGCGGGAGAGAGAGAGAAGGAGAAAGAGTTTAAGAGAGAGAACGAAGGAGAGAGTGAGTGAGAGTGAACAAGGGAGATATAGAGAGCGATAGAGAGAGAGGTAGCGAGAATAGGATAGAATAGAATAGCTGCCTTCATTTTTACCTAGGAGGGCGGAGTTAGGGCGCAGCCGGCCCTATCTTACACTCAACCCTCAAAAGATAGATAGATAGATATTTATTGATAATTGTTACAAGGCTGTTGCCTATGGTAACATTTACAAAAATTTACAATAAAATTAAATCAAACTTAAGAGATAAATAATTATTTAACCGTTCTGCATCAGTATAATCAATTACAAATACAGTATCAAAGAAAATAATATAGTATATATTAAGCCATCTACATTATACTAGATCACATTAGCAATACTGGAGGAAAGAAAAGATGTTATTTGCATCCATGTGGAATGAAACTTATCATGAAAGTATACCATGAAATGTTAAACTTCATAATACAATACAATAGAGGGTAGTTGGAAAAGGTAAGGAATAAACTATGAAGGTGGTCCTATTACAAAATAAAGAGTGAGAGAGAGAGAGAGAGAGAGAGAGAGAGTGAGAGATTGATTGATTGAGTACTTTATTTATGTAGATTACAATATATACTGGCTTATACACTTATATACAATAGCTTACAATACAGTAAAATTATGGATGAATTTACAAAATATAAATTAAGAAAAATAATTATTGAGCTGTATATAATATGAAAAAAAAACAATTTGTAATAACTATAGATAAAAATAGATAGAAATAGATAAAATAGATAATATTGTTATGCATCTACATAAATTGGCGGAGCTTTAGACATATCAATGTCCATTCTATGGAAAGAATATTCGAAGTATTCTTCCCACTGACTCTCTACCAAAAGAGATTGATTGATTGATTGATTGAGTACTTTATTTATGTAGATTACAATATAAACTGGCTTATACACTTATATACAATAGCTTACAATACAGCAAAATTATAGATGAATTTACATAATATAGACTAAGAAAATAATTATTGAGCTGTATATAATATGAAAAAAAACAATTTGTAATAACTATAGATAAAATAGATAATATTGTTATGCATCCACATAAATTGGCGGAGCTTTAGACATATCAATGTCCATTCTTCGGAAAGAATATTAAAAATATCCTTCCCACTAACTCTCTACCAAAACGTTAATTTCATTGATCAAACTAAGGATTTATTTATGAATGGAAATATTGTAAAAGTTTCAATTAATATGAATATTTAAGAGAAAAAAAGAGAGAGAGAGAGTGAGAGAGTGAGCGAGAGAGAGGGAGATATAGAAATGGAGAGAGACAGCGCTCTATTTATTGTCTAAGGTCATAAGATCAAGATGATTGGTAGAACGACAGAGAAACTCGACTATAAATTAAATGCGTAGATGAGGACCAGATAACGAATAAAGTGAGGGGATGAGGAAATTGATAATTATAAGAAAAGGAGAGATAAAAAGGGGTGGAATAAGAATAGAAAGAGAGAGTCTGTGAGAAAAGTATAACTGAAACAAAACCACAATATTTGTGATCCCACAACAAAGAAGGTCACTGATAACAGGCCTAAATACTTCAACAGTCAATGATAATATTGTTATCGTAACCTAAGAGCACTTTGGAACCCACACTATCGTTTTCCAATTAGGTTAATCAAATGGGCCACATATACTAAAAAGTAATTATTATTTACTTTCAAAAATGAAGGATTATTCTACACTATAGTGAGGTCCACGTTATTGACCGAGCGAAGTGAGGTCTAAGATTCAAGTCAACGGTTTAGCATTTCTCTTAATGTTTAAATGTTTATATGTTGCGCATTTACGGCGAAACGCGGTAATAGATTTTCATGAAATTTGACAGGTATGTTCCTTTTTTAATTGTGCGTCGACGTTTATACAAGGTTTTTTGGAAATTTTGCATTTCAAGGATAATATAAAAGGAAAAAGGAGCCTCCTTCATACGCCAATATTAGTGTAAAATCAGACTATGGAATTATTCATCATAAATCAGCTGACAATGTGATTACACAGATGTGTGGAGAAGCTAGTCTATTCCTGTATTTCCATAAGGTCTATAGTTTCAATCAGGTACTTGTGCATGAGAATACTGCGTGAGGTCTACTGTTCACAGAACTACTAGTGGCAGTGGAGAAAGATAGGAGAAAATCCGCTGTCTTGTCAATGCCTTCTATAGACGGTAAGCTGATACAAAGTTTTTTGATGTAATATTAACTGTTCATTCTCGTTTGAAATAATAAATTAAATTTTACTAAGCAATGAATCATATTTTTCAATAATTTCTTAATGAATTTTCATAATTAGGGTGGAATATTTTGTTAATTTATTAATAACTAGCTGGCCCGGCGAACTTCGTATCGCCAAATAGTTAATGCATCTCATCACAAACTTTAGCTGGTTGCACACCTGAGAAGGCGCGATGCGGCATTTTATTTATATAGATATTTTTCCAACTACAAAATAAATAATTTACTAAAAATCAATTAATTCTGAACACGGAAGACAGCACAATTATTCGACACAAAGCAATGTCTTTAGAGCATGTAAGTCTTCAACCTGAGGCCGCATTGCTGGATGGTTACACACAGAACAGTCATTTTGTTTTTAGTCGGGGCGTTTAAAATAAAATACATGGGCGGTTATGGAGCAGCACACACTCTTGTCTACTATCTACCGACGGTTGTTGTATGACGCAGTGATTATAACAGCTGATTTTTATTTCTGTATGTGGCCAGCTCACAAAATCTTCTCCCGTAAGGATTACATGTAAACTTTGAAAAACCGTAGGAAAAAGACCTGAAGTAGGATTATGAATTTGATAGGCCATAAACCTGGTCCTGAATATAACGAACACAACTAAAAAAAATCAACAAATTCGGTGCACACATAAAAAATTTATATAGATAGATTCTACATTGTTAAAAGACGATCTGGCAACAGAGCAAAGCGATAAAGAGATAGTGCTATCCGCTTTGTTGAATGATAGACAAGGATAGCAGTACAATTACTAATCAAGCACTGCTATTATAACGTGGACCTCACAATAGCTTCTGCTACTAGATAGGCTAGCAACCAGTTATCACTAACTTATGACTAATTCACTTTGTGAAGGTTTTTTTCAATCAGCGATATTAGTATAATAGTTTGAACAAATGATAAAATATTTCCAATCAGTTTAATTATGTGTTCAATTCAATGAATGCTCTGGAATTAAAATAATCACATGACCCACTCTGTAGTGTGACTGTGTGACCACCCTTTATTCAATCACAATGACAACTACCCCTTCTCCAATTCCCTAAATTCCCTTGGCCTCAAAACTACCTATTTTCGACCCCCTACAAATTTACCTAATTGCTTTGCAATTTGGGTCATTCCTTCTCCAACTGTGGGCGTTCCCCCATCTGCTAGCTTCATTAAAATGATTAATTGATTTATTCTGCTAAATACATATTATTTATTCACTTACACAATAAGTACATTATTGAAATGATAGGGAGAAGAAAAATAAGGTAACCTTGTGCTATTCCTCTCCCAAATTTAGATAACGTAACACATAGTCTGAAATAGGTTAAGGGCCGGTTGCACAAAAGCACAGTTATTATTGATTCAATAATATGCAATCGGAAAATCTATCTATAGTTTTGTTTGTAACTCATCTATTGTGATGTGATTACAAATTAGGTATCCATACAAATACAGTATATGACAGCATAAACGAACTGTAACGAGATACATTGATACACCTCGTATTGTTCTCATGCTACATATGACGACAGCATAGACTCTAGGCCCCGGTTGCACAAATGCTAGTTAAATTTTAATCATGATTAATTCCAGGAGAATCAATCAGAGAAGGCTTCTTCGAGAAGATAGCATAAGAAGATATCTCATGGTATAGGGCGTTTATGTACCAAATTTTACTATTACCTCAATAGAATAGAATAGAAAAGAAGTTTATTGAATAAATAACCTTAAAGAGGCTGCTTCACAAGGTACCATATACGAAACATGTAAATTCAAATATAAAGTAAATTCGTATGGCTTTTATTGGAGGGATGCCCCTTACGGGAAGGTCCCGCCTCGCCTGAATATAAACCGTCAATGGGCCTTACGACTGTCATATTTCAGCCGGGACCAACAATTAACGTGCCCATCCAATAACACGGAAGTGACCTGGTTAAAAAACGTTTGTTACTGAGAGGGTTTGAACCCGGGATCTCTATGCTGCTACAAATATAAATATACATATATCAGTCATCTTTATTTTTAAAAGAATCTACCGTTACAGTTAAAATTAGCATGATATCAACAAATAAATCCGATAGTCTTTTTTCTGGAAGCTATGTAAGGCTAGTAGTATCATAAACTGTAGCGTTCTTACACTCTCACCCGGCCAAAACAGTAATAATAGACAGTAGTCGACAGTAATCATTTATTTATTTATTTACAATATCACATCGGAAATAACAGGTAATGACCCAAATATGTTTCCTTAACACAACAATAAGTACAGTAAGTTATAGAGTTTAATAAAAAAAACTAAAACTATCAGCTTGAGTAAACAAAATATCGCCTTAAAATTCGGAACATAAACGACCAATACCATGGGACATCTTCCTATGTATCTTTTCTATAGTGAGGTCCACGTTATAATGGTTTTGCTATCCTTGTCTATCATTATTCGACAAAGCCGGTGGTACTATCCTTTTATAGGTCCACAACGATGCCAATTATGTTTTTGACAGTGTAGAAATATAATTAATTGATACAGAGAATCGGCATCGCTATTCTCCCATCTTTATCTACTGCCATTATAACGTGGACCTCACTATATATGATTATACTTTACCAAATCACATACGACTTGAACCAAACCAGAGTTTGTTGATAAGGATCAAACTAATCTTGGTTGGACGCCCTATCCGTATTAAAATACACTCCGATTGAGAAGCCTTAATAAACAATCTAGTAATCAAAAATAAAATAGGATTTTTCACAAAAAAATGATGAAATCCATGGACTAACCATCGTGAACCAAACTGAGACAAAAAGTATCTCAGATTTGGTTTAAATTTGCACAATTTACCTGAAAAATGTCAGAGCCAAATTCGGAACTTCCACCTACTATACAGGATGATTTATTTAAGTCTATCAAAAGAGCCTTTTGATAACAATCTAGTACTCAAATATAAAATAAAATTCTAAAATTGAATAAAATACACTTTGATTGAGATGTTTTAATAAACAATCTAGTAATCAAAAATAAAATAGGATTTTTCACAAAAAAATGATGAAATCCTTGGACTAACCATCGTGAACCAAACTGAGAAAAAAAGTATCTCAGATTTGGCTGAAATTTGCGCAATTTACCTGAAAAATGTCAGAGCCAAATTCAGAACTTCCAGCTACTATGCAGGATGATTTATTTAAGAGCCTTTTGATAACAATCTAGTACTCAAATATAAAATAGAATTCTAAAATTAAATGAAATACACTTCGATTGAGATGTCTTGATAAACCAATCTAGTAATCAAAAATAAAATAGATTTCTAAAATTTAATAAAATACACTTTTATTGAGATGTCTTGATAAACCAATCTAGTAATCAAAAATAAAATAGATTTCTAAAATTTAATAAAATACACTTTTATTGAGATGTCTTGATAAACCAATCTAGTAATCAAAAATAAAATAGGATTTTTCACAAAAAATTGATGAAATCCATGGACCATGAAATCCATCGTGAACCAAACTGAGACAAAAAGGATCTCAGATTTGGCTGAAATTTGCACAAATTTACCTGAAAAATGTCAGAGCCAAATTCGGAACAGCCTTTTGACAACAATCTAGTACTCAATTATAAAATAAGATTCTTTTACTTAGTAGAACCGTAATCTAGAGTGCTTCATCGCAAAATCCAACATTATTTAGCCTTGACAATCAACACTCACCTTAAATCGTTGAACAATACAGCAAGACGTCAAACGCTATATCCCATACAAAAGGCACACATTGGTTACGTAGCCAACAACAAATAATTTTATCAATCACCACTACACTGACACTCACTCACTCACTACCACACACTCAATCGATTGTGAGCGTGCGTGTGTAGTAGTAACAGATGACTTAGTAGTGGTACACGTCTACTACGTCATTCATAAACACTGCGAACACTATGCACACAAATCGACTACAACGATAATCGGTCAATTGGAATTCGGAAAACTGAAAAACACACAAACAACAGAGGAGGATGCTGCTAACCTAAAAAACAACAGAACACGGTGAAACAGAAAGCAGTCTGGCACAAGCTGCACATGTGATGCCACGACACCGACTGAGGCTTCAAATCAAACACACAGCAAGCAGGACGAGATGGTGTTAGTTGAGCGACGGGCCGCTAGGTGTCGTCGAGTCGCCAACCAATCAGCTGATTTGTTATTTACAGTGCGTCGTCAGAGCGCCGGCAAGCCAAAACTAGCTGAGGCGGATACCCGGGTCATAGGCCGGATGAGGGAGGGAGAGTCAGAGAGAAAGATAAAGAAATAGAGTGAGTTTCTTTTTAAAGAGAGTCGGTGTGGAGGAGAAAGGATCAGAGAGAAAGGGAGAGAGAGTCAGAGAGAAAGATAAAGAGATAGAGTGAGTTTCTTTTTAAAGAGAGTCGGTGTGGAGGAGAAAGGATCAGAGAGAAAGAAAGATAATGGATAAAGAGTGTGGAATAGAGTGTGTATGACAGGGTGAGAAATATTATGAGAGGGATTGATTGATTGAGTACTTTATTTATGTAGATTACAATATATACTGGCTTACACACTTATATACAATAGCTTACAATACAGCAAAATTATAGATGAATTTAAATAATATAGACTAAGAAAATAATTATTGAACTGTATATGATATGAAAAAGTAATTTTTAATATAATAACTATAGATAATTATATTGTTATGCATGTACATAAATTGGCGGAGCTTTGGACATATCAATGTCCATTCTTCGGAAAGAATATTAAAAATATCCTCCCCACTAACTCTCTACCAAAAGGGAGAGAGAAGAAGAAAGTGAAATGGAAAGAGAAAAATAGAAGGACAGACTGGTAGAGGGAAGAGAATAAGAAACAACTGAGAGATGGAGAAGTTTTAAAAAGAAAGAATGAGCAAGTGGAAGAAAGAGTGAGTAGGAGGGAGAGAGAGAGAGAGAGTGAGAGAGAGAATGTAAAGTAGAGTGAAATGGAAAGAAAAATAGAAGGAGAGTTTGATAGAGGGAAGAGAATGAGAAACAATATTATTGAATGAGAGAGTAGTTGTTATAAAATAGAGAGAATGTGTGAATGAGTGAGAGAAAGAGAGAGAGAGAGTGAGAGAGAGAGAGAATATGAAGAAGGAGAGTGAAATGGAGACAAAAATAGAAGAACAGACTGGTAGAGGGAAGAGAATGAGAAACAATTGAGTGAGAGAGTAGTTTTAAAAAGAGAGAGAATAAGTGAGTGGGAGAGAGAGGGAATGACAGAGGGTATGTTGAGAAGAATGCGAGAATGAAATGGATTGAGACAGATAGAAAGATAGATTGATGGAAGGAAGAGAATAAGAAAAAGTAAGTGAAAGAATAAAAAGTTAAAAAAAAGTTATGAAAGAGAGAGAATGAATGAGTGGGAATGGGAAAGAAAAAGAACTAAGCCAATCAGGGAGCGGTGTTTAAAGAGAATATCAGACAGATAAGAGGAAAAGGAGACAAGGAATCGCCAGGTGAAAAAATAATAATTTTTCACTCAAAATGTTGATTTCAAATCAAAATGTCTGGGCCAAAAATTAAAGAACATGATTGAGCGAAACAAAGAGTGGGTGAGACAAAAAGTGGAAGAAGAAAAAGGTGAAGAAGAAGAAGAAGACAGTGGAGGAGAATGAGGAGGAGGAGGAGGAGGAGAAGGAGGAGGAGGAGAAGGAGGGACAAGAAGAGGAGAAGCAGACAGAGAAGGAGGAGGAGGAAGAGGAGGAGGAGGAGGAGGAGGAGGAGGAGAAGACGGAGAAGAAGAAGAAGAATAATGAGAAGAAGAAGAAGAAAATGAGAAGGAAGAAGACAGGAAGAGAGACGCATTGATAATCAAAATCAGGGCACGAGAGTAAGGCGAAGACATTATTCATCTGCTCCAATTTAATCTCGGTAATACGAGAATCTCGTGATTTGAAAACTGAACAAATGGTTTTTTCTAGAGTAGGATTCACTTTAAACTGTCCAAATTAGTTGAATGGTAAGTACAGTATTAATGTAATTTATAAGGAATGCTGACTGTTCGACTGAGATAAGCCACGTACTGATAAATTACCATGTGTAATTCCATTCACAAAAATGAGCAATTATATTGCTATCAATTGCTGCAATTTTGTTAGATAAATATTTGGCTGACTTTGAATTTTTATTTGCAGAATTCAATTACATGATATGGTTGAAATTTGCTTAACAAAGTGTGCAATGCAATTACAAATTGTTACGGAAAAAATTTGATTATGATAGAACATATTTAAAAAGTCACTTGTGAATTTTCAAGATGGTGAAGGAAGATTGACTTATTCTATAACACTGACGACTAACTATAATAATAACACATTTCAACCAAATACAATGAAATTCCAAGTCTTTTCTATTTCTAATACCTTAATCTATTCTCAATGATAAAACTGAGTAAAGAAATCATTGATAAATTCATTTCGAAACTGAAACCACATGGACTACAAAAAAGCTTCAAGGTTACAGAAAATAAAATATTTTAAACAATCTAAAGCAGGAAACACACAACCTCTAGCTATTCCCTCTCATACCGATAAGTGCAAAAATCTTGACATAGACTGCAACTGTGACAGAATGGAGGAGTCTGAGTCTGTAAAATACTTAGGTGTAATAATCGATTCCAAGCTCAGCTGGGCACACCAAATACAAAAATTGAGAAAAGAGTTAAGGGTGACATGTAGAAAATTATATTTCATCCGCAAACTCTGCCCTAAGCACTTGCTGAGAACGCTATATTTTGCACTTGTCGAGAGCAGACTGCAATACGGAATAACGGTTTGGGGAGGTGCATACTTTTCTGTTTTAAAACCAATCTTAACTGAGCAAAAATACATAATTCGCACTATAGCAAACAAACCTCGCTTAACAAGTTCACTGCCGCTGTTCAGGGAATGGGGCCTTTTGCCTTTGAGATACCTGTACTTCTATAAAGTATTACTAACTTTTTACAATAGGAGTGGACACCTTGTCAATCCACGGCGGGAAACTTGTGGACTCCGTTCAGCGGGAAGTCTACTTCCCCCAAAACCAAACAAAGAATGCTTTCGTAGATTTTATTCCTATGTAGCCCCTAAAATATTCAACAACATACCAATCGTAGCAAGAAAGCAAACATGCTATCTAAAACTCAAAAAAGAAATTAAAAAATGGCTGTTAACAATGGATGAGATCGAAGACCTATTTAAAAAAAAATAGTTCAATTCACAAGCTAAGATTGCACCCATAAGCCACAATACACAAACATAATTATAATTAAATAATAAAAGCTTGAAAGGTACGGAACGAACTATTTTCTTTTCTTTCTTTCTTACGCTTGCTTTTGTTTTTGACAATAACTGGCAAAGCTGCTTTTCATCATTCATCTCTCTCTTTTCATTTTCAACATAGATTAATGTTCATTGTCATAACCTCATTCTTCATCTTCTCTTGAAAAAAAAACTTCTAGTTTTACACTACAATATCTTTTAGACATAAGGTAGTACTGTCTCCATTATTCACTTTCTTTTTTTATTAAAATATTAATAACTTTTGTAAAAATTCCGACTGTAAGCTCTTTTGTTAGAATATTTACATTTCATGGTTTAATTTAATTTATTTTTAATTGATTGCATCAAATAAATTATACAAATGGACTTTGATGGCAACTCCCAAAATAGAATTTTTCTCGGGAGTGTCTTCTCAATAGAATAATTATTTCTAGTAGTAATGTTGTGTTTGTAATGAATGCTTATTGAGAAATAAAATTATTATTATTATTATAATTACTTACCAAGATAGACAAATATACAAATGTGAGGAAACGTACCTGAAAAATACAATGCGAAAATTAATATTACTTGAAAAGAAATGAAAATCGAAAACAATATTATTATTAGAATTGAAATACTGAAAAAATGTAAAACATACTCTACACACTTAGGCCTGGTCGCACAAACGCCGGTTAAATGTAAATCGTGATTAATTTCACGAGAACCAATCAGAGAAGAAGCCTTATGGCTTCTCTGATTGGCTCTCGTGGGATTAATCACGATTAAAATTGAATAGGCTTTTGTACAACCGGCAATTACTGTATTGAATGAAACGAGACTTGATATATTGTCAGGAACAATGATTTATTGAAGCAATTCTAGATGATAGTTTCGGCTGCTACACCGTTATCAATATCTAGTTAACTGAAAACTTGAAAATTGAGCAACAGAATATGAAAGTGTGATTGAAGGCAGCCCTACGATTGGCCATTAGCTGTTGACCAATGAGGATTGAGCTCTAATCGTTACTTGCTTACGATTAAAAACAGTTTGCACCCATTTGATTATCAATTGTTTTGTTTGTCCTGTTTGTTTAGTTTCGTAGTACTCCTTTTCATTTCTCCTTTTTTTAGTTAACTTGTTCATAGTATCATAGTTGTAGTACCGTAATGTAATTAAATATAATTATTGTCATCGTTGGTAATTGCAAAACCATTAGGTTCCATAAGCATAACTTTTAAATAGCTATGCGAACTTTGTTGTTCAATTAGTCTAATGCTTGTTTTATTCATAATCTTGCTTTCTTCTTTATAATTATAATCTCTTTCACCTCATCTCTGGAAAGTTTCCACTTTTATTTTTTTAGGTACCTACCTAAGTTAGTTACAATTATTATCAACTCGTTTGTAATTTTCTTTGTGTCTTTGTTTGATCTTTTTTTAATAACCTACCTCCGCACAGGTTTTAAACCTATGCAGGTATCATTTTCCCTCAAATATTACCCGTCATTTTTTATAATAGACATTATATTTATATATATTTATATATAATATATATATATATATATATTAATATATATATTATATATATTTATATATAATATTTATATTTATTATATTTATTCTAGCAGTAATGTTACTTTCTTATTAATAAACTATAAATATATAGCTACATTTAGCATCAACTTGCTAATGCAATAAGTAAGTTCCCTTATTGTTTTTCGTTTTCTTTGTTTGTAATGTTTTTTGGAAAATAAAGTTCAAAGATTTTCTAATGTAACTGGACGAGATCAAAACTCTTCACGCCAAGTTGACCTAAAAATCGTCACGGCTAGCCTACCTCTATATATATACTGTTACTCTCACATATATACTTTCAAGGTAGTTTGAGCTTCGTAAAGCTCCTCTCATATTATCCCCAAGTCAAAGCCTATCGTGAAAGTAATACTAGGATAGAAAAACATCGTGACACATTTACACACACTGTTTCTTCTCCAAAGAATGACGGTGTGGAAGGGAAAGGATCGGAGGGAAACAAAGATAGATGGATGAAGAGGATGAAACAGAGTGTGTGTGTATGACAGTGACAGAGAGAGAGAGAGAGTGAGAGAGACAGAGTTAAAGCAGAAATAGAGCAAGCTTATCTAGAGAACGTCATCCCCTTATACAGTATCTTTACTCATCCCAACCATCTTTCTTGACAACTACTGAGGATATCTGTTTATTTCACTTATCCTATAACTGATATTCTTTTGCCTTTACTGGTTGCACTATTTTTCTCACAGAATTTTCTCTAGAATTCACAGCATGAATCTTTCTCTGCATCGGTTCAGATGCTGCGGAGGCTCTTCTACATTCTCCATATAGATGAATATTTCTAGTTCTGAACACAGAATAACATTCAAATATTACACACAGTACCACGCTAATAAAGCTATATTACTCCCAACTCAGCCCTTTAAACGCCGTCGAGCTGACACTTTTATTTTATTTATTTATTGTTTTTTTTCTATCCTTAGTTTTAAAATTTATTATTAAAATAAACTCTCTTATTATTCTTTCAAATTTATTTATTATTCATAGTTTGTAATTTATTTTATTATTGCTAGTGTTTGCCCTCTGTCTGATAATTTGCGACTCCTCCCTGCACACGGACAAATCATCCAGGCAGGGAGAATTTATTCATGTCATTTATAACACTTTTATATTTTGTGAATATGTAATATTTTATGAATAAAACAATTTGATTTGATTTGATTTTGATTTGATATCTCTCAACAAATCTATGCTCCAATTATTGTTATAGTTTTGGGTTTATCCTGTTGATTCTCTCCCAATCATTAATTTATATTGTGATTGTGGAATGTAATAAATAAATAATACGAGTTCAACTTTATGCTACAACCAACCCGGAAGAAGTTTCTCGACTTCTAAGAAAATAGCACGACCACAATGAAATCCTCCTACAGTGGGGTCCACGTTATAATGACAGTGTTTGATTAGCAAATGGTATTGCTATCCTTGTCTATCATTCAACAAAGAAGATAGCGCTATCTCTTTCTCGCTTTTCTCCATTGCCAGATCGTCTATTAACAATGTAGAATTAATAATTAATCAACAAAATATTTCATCTTCTTATGAAATTGAAATTATTATATTGAAAAATATAATTTCTCGCTTAATAAAATATTATTGATTATTTTAAACGAGAATGAACCGTTAATATTACATCAATAAACCAATCAGCTACCGTCTATAGAAGGCATTGACAAGACAGAGGTTCGGCAACGTTGTTCTGCTATCTTTCTTCACTGCCATTATACGTGGACCTCATTGTACTCAAGACTCGCAAGAATGTTCCAAAAAATTCAAACAATTGAAGATAAATGTAAATTAATGCAATTTTTAAATGACTAAAATATGGATAACTCGGCAAAAAATGTTTCATGACTTCAATCAATTGACACGTTCGAAAAAAATCAATTATCCATTATTATTATTGAAAGAAAATCCAAATTAAATGCTGTAATTTCCATCTGTAATCAATTATGCAATTACCTGACAGTACAATTCAACCAGAAACCGTCAGGAAGAAATTATTTAACAAAAAATCCGACCTAACTAGCTAACCAATCTACAAATCGCTAGCACAAAAATATGAATAACTCTACAAAAATGTTTTAAGACTTCAAACAATTGAAGACACATTCAAATAATTTCAATTTTCCAATTACATGATAGCTGTATAGCAAAATTCAACGAAAAACCGTCAGGGGTAATTAATTCAACCAAAAATCAGACCTAACTTGCTAACTAAAGGGCACGCCACACCAAGCTCGCTACCGCGGCGGTAGCGAAGTTTTAAAAATCGCTAGCCATGTATTCAGGTTGAGCGCGCCACACCGAGCTCGCTACCGCGACGGTAGTACGGCGCACTACCACCTACGACCGCCTGCTAGGCGATTCAACAAAACTTCGCTGAGAGGTAGTACGGCGGACAAAGCGAGCTCAGTGTGGCGCGCTCAACCTGAATACATGGCAGGCGATTCGAAGAGGTAGCGCATGCGCACCTCTCCTCCTTGCAACACAACGCAACTAGTACGTCTCACCCCCCACTACTAGACTCACTACTCGGAGACTACCACTAGCAGACGTTTTTCGGTGTGGCGTGCTCAGCCGAGAAAACTACCACCAGCGGTACTACCTCGGCGGTACTGGCGAGCTTGGTGTGGCGAGTCCTTAACTAATCCACAAATCGCTAGCACTCAAGACTCAAAATCCCAAAAATATTCCAAAAATTCAAAAAAATGAAGAAAAATTTGAATAAATTCAATTTTTCGATTATCTGATGCTATTACAGCACAATTTGAAAAAAGTCCGTCAGGAGACAATTCAACACAAAATCCGACCTAACTAGCTAACCAATCTACAAATCTCTAGCACAAAAATATGAATAACTCTACCAAAATGTTTTAGGACTTCATACAATTGAAGACAAATTCAAATTTCAATTACCTGATATAGTTACAGCACAATTCGACCAAAAACCGACCTAACCGTCAGGAGTGAATTATTTAACAAAACATCCAACCTAACTAGCTAACCAATCTACAAATCGCTAGCACAAAAATATGAATAACTCTACAAAAATGTTTCAAGACTTCAAACAATTGCAGACAAATTCAAATAAATTCAATATTTCGATTATCTGATAGCTATTACAGCACAATTCGACCAAAAACCGTCAGGAGTAATTAATTTAACCAAAAATCCGACCTAACAAATCTACAAATCTTTAGCACTGAAATATGAATAACTCTACAAAAACGTTTCAGGACTTCAAACAATTGAAGACAAATTCAAATTTCAATTACCTGATATAGTTACAGCACAATTCGACCAAAAACCGTCCTAACTGATAGGAGTAATTAATTCAAACAAATACGACCTAACTATTTAACTAATCGACAAATGGCTAGCACTCAATTATGTATAACTGTAAACAAGGTGGTGTGAATGTGTGACACTGGCACTGGCACTGGAATGCTAACCAAGAGGCAGTGGTCCGGGACGCTGGCTGCTGGCTTCCGGTTACCATGGCAACGAGGCGTCACCGTTGCCATGACAACCACGGAGCAACCGAGAATCAAGATCTCGTTGCTACGCGAGAGGTGATCACAACAGGCAAGTGTGCGTTTTGAGAGAGGGATTCTGGAGGTGGTGGCTGAGGAGGAGTGGGAAAGGAAGAGAGTGAGGAGGAGGAGGAGAAGGATTGGGAGAAAGTGGACGATGATGAGGTGGAAGAAGGAGAAAGAGGAGGGGGTGGAAAAAGTGTAGGATTTATAAGGATGATTAGATGAGAAGGGAGGGATGGGAAAGGGTGTAGAGTTGAGTGGATTGAGAGAGGAGAGGAGGAGGAGGAGGAGGAGGAGGAGGAGGAGTAGGAGGAGGAATTGATAAAGTGGAATTGAACCTAGGAATTGATAAAGTGGAACAGCGAGAAGGATAGAGGAGGAGGAAGTAGAAGAGAAGATAGAAGAGGAGAAGAGAGTAAGAAGGAAGTGGAGGTGAACATGGAACGAGAAAGAAAGGAGGATGAGAAGAATCAGAGGACGTAGTAGGAAAAGGAGGAGAATCAGGATGTGAAGGAAGATGTGGAGGTAGAGAATAAGAATGGTGGGTGAAGAAAATGAGGAGACGGAGGTGGAGAAAAAGTAGAGGGAGAACAATGTGTAGGAGGAGAAGTATGAGAATGCGGAGGTGTTAGTGGAGGATAATGGGACGAGGAGGAGGAAGAGAGAAAGAATAGTAGGATGAGAAGGATATAAATAGTGAGGAGGAAGAGGAGAAGGAGGTGGAAGAAGAAAAGTAAAGGAAGATGAATAGATGTAAAGCTGCAGAACAGTTCTCACTTCGGTTTCCACTTTCTCTGAAACGATTTCTCACTCAAACCGTTCCCTCTCATTTGCTTAACGTTTTGCGAGATGCGCACTTTCGCTTGACCGACCAACCAATTGTCCAACATACAAGTTGCTCGAAATAAGTGCGATTGGTTGGTCAAATGCTGGGGTTTCATTCAGAAAGTAGGTAATTGTAATACTGCAAAATGCCAATTTTATAGTCAAGATTTTTCTCAGTAAATCAGTTGCATTTCAAATAACTGAGATCCCTTTGAACGGCACCTTCACAATATTTCCCGGTGATTCGGAACCCACCCAAAGCTTAATTATCATTCCTATTATCCAAGCATAAGAACTCGAATGTTCATCAGTCTTGGAAAGTGCAACAATAAGACCCGGTTGCACAAAAGCCGGTTAAATTTGAACCGTGATTAATTTTACGAGAACAAATCAGAGTTTTTTTCTTGAAAAGACGGCTTCTCTGATTGGTTCTCGTGAATTAAACACGGTTCAAATTTAACCGGCTTTTATGCAACCGGCACTGAGGCTAGCAATACAGCAGATAAAGTACTTTTATAATTATTATTAATCATCATCTTATTCTTCTGCTTCATCTTCTTCTTCCTCGTCTTCTTCTACTCCTTCTAATTCTTCATCTTACTATCCAACTTCTCCTTCCTCTTCCTATTGTTGTTATTCTTCCTCTCCTGTTGTTGTTCTCCCTCTTTTTCTTCTGCGTTTTCTTCTTCCCCTTCTCTTCTACTCCTTCTCCCTCTTCTTCTCCTCCTTCCTCTTCTTCACCACCACCCTCTTCTCCTTCATCACCTCCCTCTACTTCACCATTTTCTCCCTCTTCTCGTTCTTCCCCTTTTTCTTCAACTCTTCATCTTCACCACTACCTCTTTCCCAACTCGTTGTCTTTCAACCGAACTGAAGACATCGTTGTCTTTTCACTGTTTGCTAGCGGATAGCAAAGCAAAGCCCGTCAAGTTCCAAAGACTCGAAACTTTTCAAATAGGATTAACGCTTCCTCGCTTGCTTAAATAGTTCCCCTTATTCATTCCCTCCTCTTCCCTACCAACTCACATTTTCTCACACACTTCTCACTCACTCTGTCTCACTCTCTCTTTATCTCTCACCACACACCCCTCTCACTCATTCACTCTCTCACTCACTCTCTCTCTCACCACACACCCCTCTCACTCATTTATTCTCTCACACTCTCTCTCTCTCTCCCTCTTTATCTCTCACTCCACCAGACGTCACACCAAGGAATGGAGTGAGAGGGGAAATTAATAGATTTCCTTCGTCGTGTTTGTTAGCCTTGTTTTTGTACCAAGAGTCTTTCGCTAGCTGTGAAAACTCGCTGGTTGAATAAGATTGAAAATATTTCCCGGATATTCAGAGCTGTAGGCCCATTAATAATCTCATACCATCACCTACGCACAAGTCTAGGACTCGCCTAGGCATCATCTTAATTTCTAATTACTGGAGGTTATGGTATGTTATTAACATTTGTTCCAACTACGAATAAATGGGAAATATTTCAAGTCTATGTGCCGGTTGCATAAAAGCCGGTTAAGTTTCAACCGTGATTAATTCCATGAGAACCAATCAAAGAAGCCGTCTTTTCAAAAACGTCTTCTCTGTTTGGTTCTCGTATAGTTAATCACGGTTAAAATTTAACCGGCTTTTGTGCAACCAGGCCTTTATGTACTTTATTATTAATTTACAAAGGATTTTCTGACTAACAAAATAGAATAATCAATGTAACGAGAAATTGATAGTTGAATTGGAGGTCAAGGGAATAAATAAAATTATGTTTTTTGAAGCTTCAATTCTTCTTGCTCTTTTTGTCAATAGGCTTATTAAATTTTTGTTTATATCTTTTCCTACAGTTACGTTGAAAAGTGGCCATTGCTGCACTGATTACAGAACGCAAAGAATCACTTTTCCGCTCTAGTGCGGGAAAAATTTTTCTGCACTCCAGATTTGCAACATGGCAACGCGAAATACTTAGTAGGTTATATGGAGCAACAGTGCAGCAAAATCAAAATGAAGTTGGTAACAGTGACTGGGCTGCTATAGTGAGCAGACGTGCAACGAAGCACAACGCGCTAATTATTAGTATTAGATATTATAACCAAGGACAACATTTTTATTCAATTTGACAATAAATTAAGGTTTTTATCAATAATAAAATTACACAGAAAAAACATTTGATGGATTTCAGGCAATTTTACCCATAATTACCCACTTTTCATATTCAATGGTAACTGTAGGAAAAACTTAATGTGAAATACGTGCGCAAAGTTCCTCTGCTGCACTCAAGAAACCATTCCGCCCTCGCCTACGGCTCGGGCGTAAACGTTTCTTTCGTTGCAGCAAACTGTCACTTTGCGCACTAGTTGCACAAATAACTATTTTGTCATAGTCATTCAATTTCAGCTGTTTTACATCCATGAAATCAAGCCGGTAAACAGCTGATTGTAGAACAAATAAACATATGATTCTCATTACAGCATACTATACTGTAATAAAATCATATGTTTTCTTTACAGTCGAGTATGTTTCCTAGTTCCGAATTTGGAACAGCAAAACTGCCGCCTTTTAGCGCTCCAGGTGGATGTTTTGTCAACTACAATCAAGAAATTCCTGATTCGAAACTTGTAAACTAGGTTATGTTTATAAAATGCTTGTAGTAATGTCAGCACAAGCAGGTAATGTTTTCTGTTTCTGAATTATTGTTACTTGGACATGAATGTCTTAACGGCCCTTTCCGTCCTTGTAACTTAAGATACTATAAAATTTATAATTAGAACAGTAAATACATGCTCTGTGAACAAGTGAATAAAAAAATCAGTAGAAACCTAGATTTAATACATATAAAACATAAAATAAAAGTGTGTTTCAAACTAATCCTATACTAATACAAAACTAAATAAACTAATCAATATGCTTAGTTTAGTGGTGAATCGATTAAGGTTGCTGATCGTCTTTAGGGAGGTTACAATGTAACAGGTTACACCTGTGCAGAGTTACACTAATGTCTTATCTTAGCATCTCCATTACTTCCGGGTCGGTTTCCGGTTAAGGGTCTCCAGTCTCCTCTGCAACTTATGGCTTTCGGAAATAGCTTCCCAGCTCCCTACTGCACCCTACATGTATATATAATGTGGTATATAGTAGGTTCAATATAATATAATATATTATACATATCATGTATTCTGTTGTTGCTCAAGAGTTGTATCGATAGGTTATACCTTTATAAAAAGCAAATTATCAATTCTCTACTATGGTCAACCGTATGAAAATAGTCCGATGATGAGTGAACCGTTGTCAAATAAGAGTTGTTCAACATTGTCAACAACTAATTATAAATCAGAATTAATTGACCGAGCGAAGTATGGTCTAAGATTCAAGTCGATGGATTGGCATTTCTCTTTATGTTTAAATGTTGCGCGAAAACAACATCGTTGTTTACGGCGAAAATGCGGTAATAGATTTTCATGAAATTTGACAAGTATGTTCCTTTTTAAATTGCGCGTCGACGTATATACAAGGTTTTTGGAAATTTGCATTTTAAGGATAATATAAAAGGAAAGAGGAGCCTCCTTCATACGCCAATATTACCGTAAAAATCAGACATTGAACATCTCGAAAATGTATCTTTCCATCAACGTTAGTAGATAGTTGTCTACTAACTTTGTCTTTCCATAAGCTGAGGCCATGATTCTAGTTTAGAGTTTGGAGAATTCATTTTTTTTACATTTTTCTTTTTTAATCTGATGATCAAAATTGCAACAAATATTATTGAAAAGAAATTGATTTCTAAAATCATGAAAAGTGAGAAATGAAGTTTGTAGGAAATCAGCATTATGGTAGTTTATTTTGTTAATTTCAGCACACCGATTTTTCGCCAACACGACAACACAGAATGTTCTTTGTTGGGTTTATTGGATTGGCGTATCGACCGCAGCCAGACCTGATAACAGCGCTCACACTCACATTCCGGGAAGACACGTCACGGTACGATAGGACAGAAAGCTCTATGTTTATTTAGGATTTTTTCTAGACCTTTTAAATTGATGAATTATTTATTGTACTATTATACTATTTAAATTATTTTTGAGAAAACATAACAACAGGGTCAATGGAACTTACTGAGAGCGAGGTCTACTGTTCACAGAACTACTAGTATTTTTATAATAAACCTGACGATCTGTCAACATATTTGGGTACGGGTGGTGAGGAAGTACTCGGCCGTTTCTATTTCCATCGGACTACTTTTGTACGGTTGACTATAGTTGCTTCATTGCATATCACAGAAATTTCGGAATTTAATAAAATTATTTCCATTCATTTCCATTTCTATTCATCATATCAATTCTTTGAATAATTTTATGATACTATTTCTTCCTCTTCTTCTTCTTCTTCTTCTTCTTCAATCAATCAAGCAAGCTTCTTCTTCTTCTACTTCAATCAATCAATCAATCAATACATCTTCTTCATCATCATCATCATCATCATCATCTTCTTCTTCTTCTTCTTCTTCTTCTTCTACTTCAATCAATCAATACATCTTCATCATCATCATCATCATCATCATCATCATCATCATCATCATCATCATCATCATCTTCTTCTTCTTCTTCTTCTTCTTCTTCTTCTTCTTCTTCTTCTTCCTGGTTGAATAAACCAGGAATGAATATTACAATACTGAAATATTCGTGGTTTAGCTAACAGAAAGTCTGTCCATTTTATGCAGTAATGTCGATATTATTATATTGTGCAGAAGTTCCCAGGAACCTTGTACCGTAGTACACCTCACCTGTCACAATAAAGGTTAAGGATCAAAAGGTTCTTATATGGTGTATTCGATAGTCACGTCTAGTATCACATAGCCCTGTTAAACTAGTAGTTCTGTGAACAGTAGACCTCACTCAGTATTCTCATTCACAAGTACCTGATTGAAACTATAGACCTCATGGAAATACAGCAATAGACTGGCTTGTCCACACATCTGTGTAATCACTTGTCAGCTGATTTATGATGAATAATTCTATAGTCTGATATTTACTCTAATATTGGCGTATGAAGGAGGCTACTTTTTCCTTCTATATTATCCTTGAAATGCAAAATTTCCAAAAACCTTGTATATACGTCGACGCGCAATTTAAAAAGGAACATACCTTTCAAATTTCATGAAAATCTATTATCGCGTTTCGTTGTAAATGCGCAACATATAAACATTCAAGCATTTAAACAGAGAAATGCCAAACCGTCGACTTGAATCTTAGACCTCACTTCGTTCGGTCAATTATATTATAAGTATTCCTAGTTTCCCAGTAAGCATGGCCAATCATGAAAACGACTAAAACAAGTACCATGTTTAGAATTACTTTTTAATGATATATTTGGCTGCATTTTATAGAACGAATGTTTTTAAATTTAGAAGTCGGGTTGTCTCGATTAGAGGAATTAAAATTACTTGATCAATTCTGAAAATATATTGTTTGATGATTAAAATAGTTATTTGTATATCTAGAGTGAAAAGTGCTGTTTTTTCTCCCTGAGGGAAAAGTTTGAAGCCCGAGGCGAAGCCGAGGGCAACAATTTTCCTCCACCTACATCTTTATAAAAACTGCAAATAAAAATAATTTTTAAAAACGTATGTGACCAAACAATGTGTTACAACATAATCTAAAAAGTAAACAGAAACAGCTGGCTTGTAATCACAGTTCTCCTCCGACAGCACTATCTGTCGGCTAAAGTTGTAACAACAATGACAGCCAAAACTACAGCTATCATGAAGTTCCCGTTTCAAATTTGATTAGTTAATAAGTAATATTCGTTGGCTGATATTTTGAATAACATGGAATAAAAGAAAAAAATTTATAAATTTTTTTTAGTATAGTGATATGAAGTTTGTAATAATAATTTCAGCATACAAACATAAATTTTATATATCGATCAAATGTCTGGTTGAGGTATTGAAGTTGGTTTAATGACTACTCTATATGCTTCCTCATCTGAGCTTAGACCTTCTGACCTATTCCAAATGTACGTTTTTAAAATAGAGATGCTTCCCATGTTATTTAAATGGAGTCACTTTTACTCCCTAGGGAGTTTTTCTGTTTCTTAGTACCGAGAGCGAAAAAGTGACACTTTAGTATCATGTTTCAGGGAGTAAAGTAAGTACTTTTGACAGTAGGTGGAGGAAAAATATATTTTTGTCATAGTCATTCAATATCAGCTGTTTTCCATGCATGAAATCAAGCCGGTAAACAGCTGTTTGCAGAACAAATAAACATATGATTCTCATTACAGCATACTCTACTGTATCGAAACCATATGTTTTCTTTACAGTCGGGTATGTTTCCTAGTTCCGAAATAGGAACAGCAAAACTGCTACAAAAAAACGACTTTCAGCGCTCCAGGTGGAAGTTTTGTCAACTTCCACAAAATTCCTGATTCAGAATTTGTAAACTAGATTATGTTCACAGAATCCATGAAGAAGTTCAGCACAAGCAGGTAATGTTTTCTATTTCTCAATTATTCTTCTTTAGATTATTATGACAAAAAATAGTGTAAGTTACTTGGACTTGAATGTCTTTTGTAGTGCTCGAATGAAATTCTAGTCTCGGCTAACACCTCGACTAGAATCATCATTCTCGTAAAAGACCCCTTCCCGTCCTTGTGACGTAAGATACTATTTCCTAACGAATAAAATATAATTGAATATTTCTAACGAGAAAGGACGGTAGTTAATATTACATCAGATATACCGAGAAATCAGCCACCTCTTTTATAGAAGTTAGTGACACGGCAGAAAATCGGCAAACCGATATAACGTGGACCTCACTATAGTGTAAGTTAGTGTACTTGACAGATTCAAAACTCAATGAAAATGATAGGACGACATAGTTGCCACGTTTCTTTCTATACCTCTTTATTTTTTCTCCACCGCCTCCTATATAAATAGATGTTAATCCATTGAATAGACTATTAAATAGTAAATAGCTGTGATGTCTGGGTGAAGAATTAAATTAAATAATATAATTGTCCACCGCCTCCTATATAAATAGTAAATGTTGATCTATTAATTTCTCATCAAAACGCAGTAAGATAGGAATGTTAATTAGACCAACTCTCTCTAAAGCAGGAAACTGCTACCTAAGCTTAATATAACGAAAATTTTCAACCGACCTAATGAAGTAGAAACGCTAATATGCAAATATTGAATACGACCTGCGTATCGCTGAAATTACAAATTGGCGAATTAGAGAAACGCGAATGGCAGCTTCACCCTCTAGTACCACATATTAAAGGGCCGCTTTTCCAATCAATGAATCAGTCGTGTATGTATTTGACGGGGATACATTGGTCTAAAGTTGTAAGGTTGTACTTTTCTCCTATACCTGTACAGGTATATCTGAGAGTATACGTTGTAACAAGTATACCTGTGCGTATAAACACATATACGTTGTAACCTGTAATAGGGGTTCATCAGTGCAGTACTGTATCCACGTAGGGAAATCGCTTATTTTAATTAATTCCTTCAATTTATTCACTTGTTTACTCTCCGAAATTAGTTTGTACTCTCATCAATCTAAGCTTTCCTCTCTCACCATCCCACCCTGTGTCTCTCTCTCTCTGTCACTCGACCCACCCCCCTTCCCAGAAGTACGGTTAACTTTCTGTAATCACTGTTCTTCTTCAAATCATTATGTGTGTTTTCGTTTTCTCCCTTTTGGTATTTACTGTCTTGCTCCCACTTAATACTTCTAATACAAATAAGAGTCTGTCTTTCAACGTTTCCTAGTAGTTTTATTATTTCTCCCAAAAAGTTACTTGATTTCTAAACTACTTACTTACTTTTGTTACTTACTACTATATTTTTACTTATTACTTTACAGTTTTAGAGGTTTAAAGCTACTCTAGAACATGATACGCCATAGTAGGTAAATTTCCACACAGAAAACACTAAGGCCCGCCGCAAAGTAGACCCACGCTAATCCACGAAAAGCAACCCACGCCGTGGAATGTTTTGTAAACCATTGCTATAGAATTATTAATAATCAATCAGCTGACGAGTGGATTATTCATTGCATGTATTACACAGATGTCTAGAGAAGCCTAGCAATGGTTTACAAAACATCCCACGGCGTGGGTTGCTTTTCGTGGGTCTACTTTGCGTCGGGCCTTAGGGCCGGTTTTTGAGCTCGGGATTTAGCTTTAGGGAAAAGTTCTAGACTTTGAACAGCTGGAGTCAGAAAATTTGGCTTTCCAAAATGGGGCATAGTCGCAGTCTACGTTTAAATTATCGAAAAACTATAAAATTGAACACAAAAAAAATAAAGAGAAAATAGTGTATAAAGTTTCGGCTATTTTGAATTATTTAGGAATGTTTCATTTCGTCAAGGAAAAACGTTTCCAATTATAGAAATGAGAAAATGAAGATTATCATAAAAGTTCTCGAAGATTATCACAAAAAATCGAGGTTGAATGTGTAGAATATGTACTATATCAAATGTCTGAGACTAGTAGTTCTGTGAACAGTAGACCTCACGCAGTATTCTCATCCACAAGTACCTGATTGAAACTTTAGACCTTATGGAAATACAGCAATAGACTGGCTCCTCCACACATCTGTGTAATCACTTGTCAGCTGATTTATGATGAATAATTCTATAGTCTGATTTTACTCTAATATTGGCGTATGAAGGAGGCTCCTTTTTCCTTTTATATTAGCCTTGAAATAGAAAATTTCCAAAAACCTTGTATATACGTCAACGCGCAATTAATATACCTGTCAAATTCCATGAAAATCTATTACTGCGTTCCGCCGTGAATGCGCAACATATGAACATATAAACATTAAAATGAAATATGCCAAACCGTCGACTTGAATCTTAGACCTCACTTCGCTCGGTCAATAAAAATGTATAATAACGGGGTATCATTCGTGAGAAATGTGCCTTCTACTCAAGCCGAGTTCATACTGAACAAATGTTCGACAAACATGTTTGTTGAAAAAGTTTGTGCAAATTTTATTATGTTTGCCCGTGGCCAGTGTGGACGCGTCACCAAACAAAATATTTGTAAGTGGGAAGAACAGGTTTTATGTTTTACAGCTGTCAACACTGAAAATTGGAAAACAGTAATTTTTACTTTCCTTGCCCTATTACCATAGGTAAGGAAAGTATTGCTTTCCGAAAAAAAATTAAGGTACCCCAATTTCTAAATTTCTATACGTTTCAAGGTCCCCTGAGTCCAAAAAACTGGTTTTTGGGTATTGGTCTGTATGTGTGTGTGTGTGTGTGTGTGTATGAGTGTATGTGCGTCTGTGTACTTTCACTATAAGGATCCGACACGAAAAATTTCGATCAAATGCAATTCAAGATGGCGGCTAAAGTGGCGAAAATGTTGTCAAAAAAAAGGGTTTTTCGTGATTTTCTCGGAAACGGCTCCAACGATTTTGATCAAGTTCATACCTAAAATAGTCATCGATAAGCTCTATCAACTACCACAAGTCCCATATCTGTAAAAATTTCAGGAGCTCCGCCCCATCAATGCAGATAGATTCCCAATTATCAGGCTTCAGATACAATTTAAGCGAAACAAATCAAGTGGAGTAGATTGAGCATGAAAATCTCTACAATTAATGTTCAGTAACATTTTCACCTGAAATTGAAAATAAGCTTTAAATTCGAGAAAATGTGATTATTCAATTGCAAATTATTGTTGATTCTATTAAATCATTCACTATGAAGAGATAGCAGACCTCATGTGTGTCTCCAGCGTTATTGCCCTGTCACCAGCTGGCTCAAATATTTGAATAATAGACTTGAGATGCGCGAGAACACTAGCGTCAGGTGATCAATTTTCATAACGGCAAGGAAAGTTGTGTGAGTGCGCCACACCAGATTTTTGTTTGACAAATAATGATTGTCCAAACTTTTTAAAATGTTTGTCCCTGAGTTCCTCAACAAACATGTTTGCCGGACATGTATGTCGAACATTTATTCAGTTTGGACACGGCTTTAGGGGGTTTGAGTACTATTACGGGGTTCTGCAAACTTGAAATGTACTATTACGGTTTTTTTTCTTCCAGACTTTGCAACAATTAGGGGCCAAAATAAAGCACTATCACAGACGATAGTCTATGATTGCTACTATGTAGTACTTAAAGGCTCAAGTACTTATGTAGTAGGCCTACCATAGAGAAACAATAGCGTAAGTAGATATCCCATGATATAGGGTGTTTATGTCGCAACTTTTACTGTTATCTCAAGCCGATAGTCCACATAGTTATATCCCGTGAAGCTGTGTGACACTGGTAGTCTCTCATATTGTGCCGTTCATACACTCTCACCCCAACAAAACAGTAGAATTCGACAATAATCAACAGTAATCGGCTTGAGATAACAGTAAAAGTTGCAACATAAACACCCTATATCATGGGATATCTACTTACGCTATTGTTTCTCTATGGTAGTACTTAGTGGCTTAAATCTGTGGTATTATATAGGGGTCTTAGAAACGTTTCAAGAGACTGCAAACAAAATATACTATAACGGGGTGTACAATATCGAGGTTTCACTGTATTATAAGATCCACGTTATAAATTTAGTGGAAATAATAGGACAGCAGAGTTGCAATTTTTTGAGAATACAGATATTTGAGATTTTCTTTCAGTTACAAGAAAGAAAAGAGGTTTCTAGAGGGCACCGAAATTTGCACAAGATTTCAATTTTAGAAATTTCAGAGATAGGAGATTTTCTACCAGTTCCGAAAGAGAAAAGAGGTTTCTAGAGGGCACCGAAATTTGCACAAGATTTCAATTTCAGAGATTGGAGATTTTCTACCAGTTCCGAAAGAGAAAAGAGGTTTCTAGAGGGCACCGAAATTTGCACAAGATTTCAATTTTAGAGATTTAAGAGATTGGAGATTTTCTACCAGTTCCGAAAGAGAAAAGAGGTTTCTAGAGGGCACCGAAATTTGCACAAGATTTCAATTTCAGAGATTGGAGATTTTCTACCAGTTCCGAAATAGAAAAGAGGTTTCTAGAGGGCACCGAAATTTGCACAAGATTTCAATTTTAGAAATTTCAGAGATTGGATATTTTCTACCAGTTCCGAAAGAGAAAAGAGGTTTCTAGAAGCCACCGAAATTATCACGAGATTCAGATTTTAGAGATTGGAGATATTCTTCCAGTTCCAAGAAAGAAAAGCGATTACTAGAAGCCGCCATAATTTGCACAAGATTTAAATTTTAGAAATTTCAGAGATTTGCGATTTTCTACCAGTTCCAAGAAAGAAAAGCGATTTCTAGAAGGCACCGAAATTTGCAGGTTCCTGACACTGCTTGGAACAGAGGCCACCTCACATAGCCACCACTAGCCTACTCCAATTTCCTTTCCTTGCACACAACTCGAAAATTGTTGCCTTCCAAGAGTGCTGACTAGACTAATTTCCAGCGCCCCAGTCAATAAACCCTTCCTCTACCCCGTTTGCCATCTAAAGGCACCTCTCTCCCCACCACAACTATTATCGAAGGCATTCACATCTCTCTCTCCCACTCTTCTAATCTTTCTCTCTGATCTAAACTAATCTCTCTCTCTCTAACACTCTCTGATCTAAACTAATCTCTCTATCACTCACTTTTTCTGATCTAAACTAATCGCTCGCTCTCTCCCTCTCTCTCTGATCTAAACTAATCTCTCTCTGTTCTAAACGAGTCACTCTCTCTCACTCACTTACTCTCTCTGATCTAAACTAATCTTTCAATCTCTCCCTCTCTAACAATTAGAAGGTATCAACCTTCTCCTCTTACCACAATCATTGGTGAAGGCATTTACATCTCTTACACTCTCTCGACCCTTCCCCTCTCACAGTCACACTCTCAGACATATAAATAAGCATAATTTACATTAAATGTCAGTATTTCTAATTATTCAACGAATTTTGCAAAGTATGAAAAATTAATTAATCAGAATGAAGATTGAATGCAATTTGAATAAAGACAATTAACCGAACGTAGTAAGGTCTATGTTTTAACACGGATTTTCTTTTGTCTGTCTGTATGTAACGCGATTACGTCCAAACGCGTTGATAGACTTCGATAAGATATTGCAGGAATATTCCTTTTTCAACTGCGCGTCGATGTATATACAAGGTTTTTTTTTGAAATTTTGCACTTTAAGGATAATATGAAAAGAAAAGGAATTCCTCCATACTCTGATATCACTATATTTACTTTGAAGATAAGATCAATCAGACTATAGAATTATTTATAATCAAAGATAGGATCAATCGGACTATAGAATTATTTATAATCAAAGATAGGATCAATCGGACCATAGAATTATTTATAATCAAAGATAGGATGAATCGGACTATAGAATTATTTATAATCAAAGATAGGATCAATCGGACTATAGAATTATTTATAGTCAAAGATAGGATCAATCGGACTATAGAATTATTTATAATCAAAGATAGGATCAATCGGACTATAGAATTATTTATAATCAAAGATAGGATCAATCGGACTATAGAATTATTTATAATCAAAGATAGGATCAATCGGACCATAGAATTATTTATAATCAAAGATAGGATGAATCGGACTATAGAATTATTTATAATCAAAGATAGGATCAATCGGACCATAGAATTATTTATAATCAAAGATAGGATGAATCGGACTATAGAATTATTTATAATCAAAGATAGGATCAATCGGACTATAGAATTATTTATAATCAAAGATAGGATCAATCGGACTATAGAATTATTTATAATCAAAGATAGGATCAATCGGACTATAGAATTATTTATAATCAAAGATAGGATCAATCGGACCATAGAATTATTTATAATCAAAGATAGGATGAATCGGACTATAGAATTATTTATAATCAAAGATAGGATCAATCGGACTATAGAATTATTTATAATCAAAGATAGGATCAATCGGACTATAGAATTATTTATAATCAAAGATAGGATCAATCGGACCATAGAATTATTTATAATCAAAGATAGGATGAATCGGACTATAGAATTATTTATAATCAAAGATAGGATCAATCGGACTATAGAATTATTTATAATCAAAGATAGGATCAATCGGACTATAGAATTATTTATATCAAAGATAGGATCAATCGGACTATAGAATTATTTATAATCAAAGATAGGATCAATCGGACCATAGAATTATTTATAATCAAAGATAGATCAATCGGACTATAGAATTATTTATAATCAAAGATAGGATCAATCGGACCATAGAATTATTTATAATCAAAGATAGGATCAATCGGACTATAGAATTATTTATAATCAAAGATAGGATCAATCGGACCATAGAATTATTTATAATCAAAGATAGGATCAATCGGACTATAGAATTATTTATAATCAAAGATAGGATCAATTGGACCATAGAATTATTTATAATCAAAGATAGGATCAATCGGACTATAGAATTATTTATAATCAAAGATAGGATCAATCGGACCATAGAATTATTTATAATCAAAGATAGGATCAATCGGACTATAGAATTATTATAATCAAAGATAGGATCAATCGGACCATAGAATTATTTATAATCAAAGATAGGATCAATCGGACTATAGAATTATTTATAATCAAAGATAGGATCAATCGGACCATAGAATTATTTATAATCAAAGATAGGATCAATCGGACTATAGAATTATTTATATCAAAGATAGGATCAATCGGACCATAGAATATTTATAATCAAAGATAGGATCAATCGGACTATAGAATTATTTATAATCAAGATAGGATCAATCGGACCATAGAATTATTTATAATCAAAGATAGGATCAATCGGACTATAGAATTATTTATAATCAAAGATAGGATCAATCGGACTATAGAATTATTTATAATCAAAGATAGGATCAATCGGACTATAGAATTATTTATAATCAAAGATAGGATCAATCGGACTATAGAATTATTTATAATCAATCAGCTGACAAGTGGATTAGACAGGTGTTCTAGAGAAGCCGTGTCTATTTCTATAAGGTCTATAGTTTCAATCTCAGACCTTGAAGAGTTATGCATCTTCAAGGCATTCAGTTTCAATATTTTGTTTTGCATGGTATTATTATGCGTGCCCATCAGTATCAATATTCTTACATTTGAAAGAAAACTAATTTGATAGGTAATTGAAAATAATCAAATGAACTAAATAATGCTAAAGAAATTATAATATTTTTGATTGTAAAAAATTAATTTTCATCAGATGGAAAGATTATCACGGAACTGGATGAATTATAATTATCATATGGAATACAAATTCAAAGTTTTCAACAGGTGACATCAGATACTTGTGGATGAGAGAAAACTGCGTGAGGTCTACTGTTCACAGAACTGCTAGTATAATATTGCGATGTAACTACATGAATCAGCGGTGTTTCAACAAATGAAAATGATATGAAATTTCCCATTAAGATAAGACTAAGTTGTTGCACTCTTCAGTCTACCATCACTAACTTGTTGTGGGTTCGAATCCCACCAGTATGCATGGACGTTTGATCATCTCATCAAATCACCCTCTCACTTTTAAATACCCACGCACTAGCAAAACTCTCATTTGGGCATCGTCCGCAGTGAAAAAAAATTATTACTATGTGAATGAACTGATGGTCAGTTACTTTGTGATAGAATAAGTACATAGAGAGCTCGTACCAAGAATAGAGGGGCTAAGCTATTTTATACAGGCAGTCAATTCTTTCCTGTCTGAGTTCTCTCTCACTCCCTCTCAATCACTCTCACTCACTCTTCCTCTCTCTCACACTCACTCTCTCTCCCTCACTCAAACCCCCCATCGCTCTCTCTCTCTCTCTCTCTCACACACTCTCTCTCTCTCACGCTCTCTCTCGGTTGTTAAATTCCTAGTTGGCTTCCTTTGAGACTAGTCGTCAGTGAGATCTGATACCTATATTTGACTCCGTAAATACATTGTAGGCCTAGTGTTTTACAAATAGATATGATACATATATATATATATATATATATATATATATATATATATATATCTAATCGCCTTGTATTTACTTCTCTTTCTTCACTTCTTTATCTGCTAATTCTCATTTCAACATCCCTCTTCTTCTTCTCTTCTTCTTCTCTTCTTCTTCTTCTTCTTCTTCTTCTATCTTCTACTTCTTCTCCAGTCTTCTCCTTCTTTATCTTCTTCTTCTTCTTCTTCTTCTTCTTCTTCTTCTTCTTCTTCTTCTTCTTCTTCTTCTTCTTCCTCTTGTCTTTTTCTTGTTCTTGCTGTTGTTCTTCTTCTTCTTCCTCCCTATTTGTTTTTTCAAGACTCTACCCCTCTTTCTCCTCCCTCAGACAAAAGAAGGCACATTTGAATTTTGAAGCTTAAATGAGAGTGAACCAGAGAAAAATTTAAATTATCTTCATCTTCGTATAAATTATATTCATATCAGTTTATTATACCTATATTCTTCTCCTCCTTCTCCTTTTTCTTGTTCTTCTTCTTTTCCTTCTCCTTTACCTCCTCCTTCTTCTTTCTCCATATGTTCTTTTTTCCAACACTCTACCTCTCTTTCTCCTCCCTCAGACAAAAGAAGGCAAATTTGAATTTTGAAGCTTAAATGATAGTGTATCAAAGAAAAAGTAAAATTATCTTCATTTTCGTATAATTATATTCATATCAGTTTATTATACCTATATTCTTCTTCTTCTTCTCCTTCTCCTTTTTCCTGTTCTTCGTCTTCTTCTTTTCCTTCTCCTTTACCTTCTTCTTCTTCTTCTTTCTTCTTCTTCTTCTCCTTCTTTCTCCATAAGTTCTTTTTTCCAACCCTCTACCCCTCTTCCTTATCCCTCAGACAAAAGAAGGCACATTTGAATTTTGAAGCTTAAATGAGAGTGTACCAAAGAAAAAGTAAAACTAACTTCATCTTCGTATAATTATATTCATATCAGTTTATTAGGCCTGTAAAAAATTACCGTTCATGATTTTGTAAAAATTTTGATGATATCTGTGTTGAAAATTTGGCGGTTTGACATTGGTGAGGTCAAGGACTAGACGGCAGTTCAAAGAAAGATGTTAAGTTGGAGAAAGAGAGAGAGAGAACGAAGAAGGTTGTGGGGGGTTTGTTTGTTCGATGACTTGGTTTTTGCCTTGCAACAAGTACTTTAGCAACCCAGGTAACGTACGACGAGAAGGTCCCTTGCTGCCATTAGGGAACAATGAAAAGCCGGGACCTTCCCGTTGGGTGCTACCTATATAGATTATTTGAAGGCGGCTATACTGACTAGCATTTCTGACGCCCGTTTTTCATAGTAGAGTAAATTGAGTCTTGTTTCGATGTATTACTCCCTGAATGTCTGTTATGAGTTGAAATAAAAAATCAGAAGTTTTCCATCTTAATCACAGCACTTCCAACTCATCAAGGGACAAAATCTATGAGAAGGAATTTTGTAAAAAGATTTACAGCCATCTACAGTAGAATACCATGTCCAACTAGCTGGCAGTTGGCAATGTTTTAGTACTATAGTGAGGTCCTCGATAATTGACCGAGCGAAGTGAGGTCTAAGATTCAAGTCGACGGTTTGGCATTTCTCTTAATGTTTAAATGTTTATATGTTGCGCATTTACGGCGAAACGCGGTAATAGATTTTCATGAAATTTGAAAGGAATGTTCCTTTTTTAATTGCGCGTCGACGTATATACAAGGTTTTTGGAAATTTTGCATTTCAAGGATAATATATAAAAAGGAGCCTCCTTCATACGCCAATATTGGAGTAAAAATCAGACTATAGAATTATTCATCATAAATCAGCTGACAAGTGATTACACAGATGTGTGGAGAAGCCAGTCTATTGCTGTATTTCCATAAGGTCTATAGTTTCAATCAGGTACTTGTGGATGAGAATACTGGGGTGGGGTCTACTGTTCACAGAACTACTAGTATAATAGCAGTATTTGATTACCATTGGTGTTGCTATCCTTGTCTTCCATTCTACAAAGCAGATAGCGATAACCTTTTCCAGTTCCAAAACGTTGCCAGATCGGCTTTAACAATGTAGAAATATAATTGATCAACAAAATATTTAGTATCAATTATAAAAATGTATTATTTCATCATTAGAAAAAAACAAAATATAAAAAACAAATAGAACATAATATACGTTTATGTTGAGCCAGGACCTCCTATATATACTATATAGGAAGTCCTGGTTGAGCATACTAACCTGTTACTGGTGAAATACTCATACCATTTATCAGTTAAAAAATCTGGAGTGGCGCATTCACACAACTTTCCTTGTCGTTATGAAAATTGATCACCTGACGCTAGTGTTCACGTGCATCTCAAGTCTACTATTCCAAGATCTGAGCCAGCTGGTGACAGGACAATAACGCTGGAGACACACGAGGTCTGCTATCTCTTCATAGTGAATCATTTAATAGAATCTACAGTTGCCAACAGTTTGCAATTGTATAATCACATTTTCTCGAATTCCGAGCTTATTTTCAATTTTAGGTGAAAATGTTACTGAACATAATTTGTAGAGATTTTCATGCTCAATCTTTTCCACTTGAAAGTTTTTGTTTAAATTGTATCTGAAGCCTGATAATTGGGAATCTAAAATCAAGCTTTGCATTGATCGGGCGGAGCTCCTGAAATTTTTACAGATATGGGACTTGTGGCAGTTGATAGAGCTTATCAATGAATATTTTAGGTATAAATTTAATCAAAATCGTTGGAGCCGTTTTTGAGAAAATCGCGAAAACCCCTGTTTTTGACAACATTTTCGCCATTTTAGCCGCGATCTTGTATTGCATTTGATCGATATTGAATTGTTCGTGTCGGATCCTTATAGTGTAAGGATCTTAAGTTCCAAATTTCAAGTTATTCCGTTAATTGGGAGATGAGATATTGTGGACACAGACGCAGTTGAAAGTTGTGTGTATATTTTTGGCTTCAAAATTTTCTGGAATAACTTAATTTATTCAAAGTGCGGTGATATTAAGTGCAATATTTGACTATAATTTGGTATTTTAATCATTCTAAATTCAAAATTTCTAGCTAATATATATTCTTGGACAGAACTTTAAACTTTAAATTTCCTCAGTAAGAACATAACCTATTTTTTCGGACATTTCATTATTTATCAAAATTTGGGAACAGAATCGTTTTGGGCTATGCCCGTTGTTCTATCCCGATCATATTCATATGATTTGTAATTATTATATCAACGAATAAATAAATACACTCATACACACACACACACCTACAGACCAATACCCAAAATCACTTTTTGGACTCAGGGGACCTTGAAACGTACAGAAATTTGGAAATTGGGGTACCTTAATTTTTTCCGGAAAGCAATACTTTCCTTACCTACGGTAATAGGGCAAGGAAAGTAATATATTTTCCTTGACGAATAAAATATAATTGTTGAAACAGTTAATATAACATCATGCATACCGGTATATCCTCTATGGAAGGCAGTGGCAAAGTAGAGAATCGGCAATGTGCTTCGCCTATCTTTCTTCACTGCCATTGTAACGTGGACCTCACTATAGATCTATACTCAGCTGTCAGCAGCAAAATGTTTCTCAGTATGTTTTAAGCTGGTTTCTTCATAAATCTACTAGATTCTCACTGCTTACAAAAAGCCTACTAGTAGGCTGGATACAAAAATACTTAAGACTTGGAAGGATATGCGGAGTAGAGAAATGGAGGGAGATCAGCCAATTACAGTGATGAATAGAGGCATAGAAAGAAGCGCAGTTGCCAATTTGTCGATCAGAATCAGTGCTTTCAGAGAGAAAACTACGTAGGTTATGTGTATGTGTAGTTATACTTTATGTGCAGTGTGCAGAGAACATGATTGTAGTATTTGAATAACATGACTTGACAATAATAATATCGAGTAACCTGGCTGGCTCAGGTCTGGTGTCAGAGTTTTCAGGTCGCAAATGATCAATTTCAGGGCCTCTGAAATGACCTAACGACTGCTTTTTAGGAAGCCGGGACCGACGACTTAACGTGTCCATTGAGTTAATAAAAAAACTGCATTCTATTTACTTTAAGTAATGCATTCAATTCTGTCCACCTAAACTTAATATAGAATAGGATACAACAGAGAAGACCAACTCCAACATAGCATAGAAGTAACTTGCTTGATAATTTTTCTTTATTCAAACTCATCTGTTTACAACATTTAATTTAGGCTTAATAAAATAGTATCTAATGTTGTCTTGTCATATTCTTCAAGACCAAGGTGAGCAGAAAAATTTATCTACTGTATCTTGCTTCTTCAGAACAGCTCGTCAGATTCAAAAGCGACAGTATACAAACATAAATCCGAAAATATTTCCTGAAAGATCTATTGCCATGTTGATAGCATTCATGTTTTTAAATACAGTAATGTTTATCGAAGTCGAAAAATCAAATAACTTAGATTATTTGCCATGCTTGTTATTCCAAGCATAGCCTTTATGCAAATATATGGTACCTACTGCAAGAGTAAGTTATAAATAATGTTCAAAATTAAAAGATGAAAGGTAGTATACATGATGCATTGGATTCTACACAATTGGAATCATGAAAAGATGCAACAAAATCATAGATGAGAAAAAGACTAACAATCAACAAGGTCACTTTACGTCATGTGACGAAGTTGGTATAAAAAATTCTATACACATATACAATTCATTACCACAGCAAATATGACATGCTATAGAAAGGAATGCAACGTGTTCATAATTTTCTAATTTCTAGTTCTCTTCCAAACCAAACTGCAATTAGGTAGTACTTACTATTAAAAAATAACAAAATAAGTGCTACAGAATGTTAATTCAAATAAAACTCTAGTTAAATGTCTAGAAAATCTAGGTCAAGATAATGAAGGAGAATCATCCAGCTCAGGTTCAAATCATCTTCAACATAACCAATATTGTAAACAACAAAATGGAGTAGATTTTCTGTGACGATTGAGTTTTGAGCTTACCTTGTTTTAAGTTAATCCTATCCGGTATTGAACACACATTAGCAGCAATCACACATTATCCGAATTTACAAACATACTTTATCGGCATTAAAAGAAAACTAGAACCTCACTAATTGCTAATCACCCTACCACAAACAGAGATGCATGCATGTTGAAAACAAGAGGCGTGATGGGACATTGGAATGGGAAAACTACTCAAGATCAGAACTAAAACATGACTTGTTGTTTTGAAACAATTTTTAAAGCAATTCTTCTTCTTAAAAATCTAATTTTTGGAAGAAATCGCAAATTTGAAATCTTAGATAAGAATCAAAGCGGTAAACCGATTTTTTAATAATCAAAAACCAAAATGCATTTCAGTTGTTGTGTTGACTAACACAAGCATACCAGCTGTTTTTAGCAGACTACTCATCTTACATGTATACCAGATATTTATATGCAAAATGACGTAAATCTAAAATCGGATAATATTTGTTTCTTATGGAATAAAATATAGGGATTGTTGATTTATATCATAATTCCATTAAGATATCTTAATAACAAATAATATTATTTTTTCACTTTTTCACTACTAATGAAACGAATGTTTGACAGCATGTAACGCGGGTTTTTCAAAACCAATTTCTGGTACTTGATTTAAAGCTTGACAATATTTTGTTCTTTTTTTATTTTATTTTGACTTAATCCAATGATTTTTTTAGTCTTTAATGAATTACAACAAAAATAAGACTATATAAATGTAGCCTTTCACCAATTAGTGAGTTACTCTGTCAAAAATTAAAAGTTCAAATAAAAGAGAAGCCAATGAATTCCAAGAGATTCATTTTACAATGTAACAAAACATATTCTTAGCTATTTTAACCTTATCATGAAGTAGTGTATAATTATTCATCTATAAATTGAGAGCTTCATAGCTATAGGCCAAGTCCAAGCGCCAGTAATACCACTTATTTTAAATCATATATACGGTATCCGGTACGTTACCTATATAGCCTACATAATATGAATGAATATTATTGCATCATAAAATTTATTGATGAAATTATTTATTAGATAGCCTACATTAGGCTACTCAAAAGGTACCTATACTTCCTTAAGAATGATCCATTTGAATTTCCAGGACAAACTTTCAATTTCAGATTGCATTTTTTGATCCAATAAACGCAGCTCCTTTTGCAAGATGCAAGTAGCAGGACAGTTTTACACAACGTTACCTAGCAGTGTATGTACCTTACATATCAATTTTATTTATATTTTCTAGCCTTGGGTTTGACTCACTTGCAATTTGCAAAATTTGAGGTCTGAAACTAATATTCAGTAGTATTGGAGACAAGAAATGGCAATAGCTAGGGTCAGAAAAATATGTTGCAAAGTCTTGGAGTAGGCCTACGGTAATGCTGCGCTTTAAACTCTCCTGGAGACCTTATTTTGGACTACTTGAAAAACAAATTCAATCGACAGTATTATTATTTTTTCTTTTTAAAACCTTCAAGAAATTGATAGACTGCTGATGAATGGAACTCCAAAGTTTTGACATTATTTTTCTATTCCATCAACTTCTATCATACCGTACAGGGTTGCAGGCCTATACTTTGGGGAAATTCAAGTCATGCGATACATTAACACGCCATAAAACATTAGTGGGAAGGGCAAAAATGATTCTATTCAAACTAATGTAAAGTTCAAGACTTGCCATTCGAGAGCTACTATTAATAACATCTATCACTTTTTGACAATTACTTCTTTAAGATGACATTATCCTCCTGAACGAATACACTCTTGGAATCTGTGTTAACGATTCCTCATTGATTGCTGCAACATTTGCGTTTCATGGTCCCATGATCTGTCCACCTGCGATTTTCTGTTTGTGGAGCTATCTCAAATCAAACGTTTTCACAACTTGGCCAATAACTATGATTGAATCATAATAACAGACAATTCAAAATGAAATTAACAATATCCCAGCTGAAATGTTGCAGCAATCGTTCAGGAATCTCAAAACAGACTTCAACAGTGTATTTGTGCAGGAGGAATCCATCTTGAAGAAGCAATTGTCAAAAAGTGATAGATGTTATTAATAATTCTCAAATGGAAAGTCTTGAACTTTATATTAGTTTGAATAAAATCATTTTTGTCCTTCCCACTAATGGCGATGTTTTATGGCGTTTTCAAATGTTCCCGTTATTCTGGGTCACCCCGGTATATAGGATTCAAAAATGGCCAATGAGAGTGATAGTAAGCGTGTATCTATTAGAGCAAGTTGTGAAAAATATAAAAATGATTTACATATTCTCCCACTCCCAGGTCTATATGCCTACATTTTAGAGGCTCTTTGTTTCATTGATAGGAATGAAGATAAGTTCAACACAGGGGGTTGTTCCACTCTTACAATACTATAAATAGACAATCCCTTACAGATGACACCCATCAAACTAATATGTATGAGAGGTGAGTGAAAATAGAAGGAAGTCGCCATTACAACTCATTGCTTTCACAGGTGAGATTAGAGTTAAGCTGCGTCTACACCAAAGTTATTAGCAAAATGTTAATAACTTAATCCTTATAGATTCTATTAGATTGAACATAACTTATCATACACATATGTTCATCATGTGACCTCAGCAAGACATTCGATTGTGTTGACCACACAATCCTGCTGAATAAACTTGGTCTCTACGGTATGAACAGTGTAAGCCTCATGTTAATTGGGTCATACTTATTTGACCGTAAGCAAATAGTCTATGTAGGTCATACTAAATCTAAGGTAAAAATGATCAAGTTTGGTGTTCCTCAGGGCTCTATCCTTGGACCTGTACTGTTCACCCTGATGATAAATGATCTTGCATTATCAGTGACAACTCAGTCAATGCTTTACGCAGATGATACCACTTTTTTCAATTCAGACTCAATTCAGTTTTCAAAAACTCGCTTTTACGATGGAACATACTTTAAACCAAGCAAGCATATGGTTCAGGGCAAATGGTTTCCTATTGAATAATAATAAGACTCAACAAATGATTTTTAGCTTAAGAGAGATTCCAACAGATAATAGTGTAAATAATGTCAAGTTTCTAGGTATATATATTGACGAAAAATTAATATGGAAGCCACATATTGAGTATGTAAATAGTAAATTGTCTAGGGTTATTTATTTGTTGAAGCAATTAAAAAATTATGTACCGGTACCTGATAGCTATGTAAGGTCAGCCTATTTTGCATTTTTTCAAAGTATTCTTTTATATGGCGTGTTGTTTTGGGGTAATTGTAGCCATGTTAGCAGTGTACTTTTACTTCAGAAAAAAGCCATCAGGATATTAGCAGATGCGCGTAATAGTACTGAGCATTGTAGACCTTTGTTTATTAAGTTGAGAATCTTGACAATCATAAATCTTTATATATATATATATATATATATATATATATATATATATATATATATATATATACTGCTCTAATACATGTAAAAACAAAGGTAGAGAAAATTCCAAGACATACCATACATTCTTATGCAACAAGAAATAAGAATAGACTGAATATACCATTTCAAAGGCTTTCAAAGTCAATGAATAGCTACAATATTATTGGTCTGAAACTGTACAATAAGTTACCTCTAAGCTTAATAAATGAGTCTACAGATAGATTTAAAATGAAACTTTTCAACTGGTTAGTGAAAACACCAATGTATTCTATACAAGAGTTCTTGGATTCCGATATGATTATTGATGTTTGATTCCTTGATTGCTTAAAGCTTTTCTTTCTTGTTTTAACATTTTGACAGGGCCTTGTTTGTACGGTTGTTTGTATAGTGATGAATATTTGAATTCTTCTGGGCTTACTTTAGATGTAGTTATGTTTATGTGTTTATATATGTATATCGTATATACTTTCAATTACATTAACTTATAACCTTCTGACTTGCATAATGTTAGTATAGTTTTGACTTTGTCAATTGCCAATGTTGCTTAATGACAATAAAAAATTATTTATTTATTTATGTGTATGATAAGTTATATTCAATCTAATATAATCTATAAGGATTAAGTTATTAACATTTTGTTAATAACTTTGGTGTAAACGCAGCTTTACAGTTACTTGTTGAATGTGTATGTGCCCTTATTCCACTGAGGAATTCTTTTTGCATTGTGAAATTCACAGAAGTACGAGATTGATAAATTAGGACTTGGAGATCATTGACAAATCCATATAGGCCTACCCCTTATTATCAAAGCGGTTAGTAGGACACTGAAAAATGTAATGAAAAGAAATAGACAGCATAGAATAAGGCTTTGCTGCTTTTGTAGCTTGAAAATTTTCTAGCAAAAGGGATGTTGGTAAACTCACTTCATCTTACACTCTTTTCAAATCTCCGTTTTTTTCTAATTAAACGAATAATATAAATATAGTCCTTCCTGATAAGAGTTTCAAGAAGTTTCCAGCGGAAATATTTTGGATTCTACGTGTGAGAAGTTAGTTGATCAAAATTGCTTCCACTCAAAACGCTTCATCCTCTTCTTGATTTCCAATGTTCGAAACAGGCGCAACAAAATATACGTTTATGTTGAGCCAGGACCTCCTATATATACTAGTAGTTCTGTGAACAGTAGACCTCGCGCAGTTATAACGACGTTCCAAACCATAAGCACTTCCACACTGATACACTAACTATTTATTTGATCAGATCATGCTTACACAAGATTTAATTATCATATAACGTTTTCCAGAATTTAGCGCGAGAAAACCAGAAGACATCTGGAGCCCAGACGAGCTTTTGTTCTTAGCATCCTATTTAATAGTGCATAAAAATTGCATTCGATGAGGCATGCAATTTATAGTCTACACAGCTGTTAATTTTTTACCAAGTTACATTGAGATATTGTATTGCATGCAATTTATAGTTAACTCGACAGCTGATTTATGATGAATGATTCTATAGTCTGATTTTTACGGTAATATTGGCATATGAAGGAGGCTCCTTTTTTCTTTATATTATCCTTGAAATGCAAAATTTCCAAAAAACCTTGTATATACGTCGACGCGCAATTTAAAAAGGAACATACCTGTCAAATTTCATGAAAATCTATTACCGCGTTTCGCCGTAAATGCGCAACATAAAAATTTTTTTTTTCTATTGGTCAATACTATAGCCATCTAGTCTAAAGACTAATAAGCTATTTTTTTCTATCCTAAATTACTACTTGAAAAATTGAACAGTGAATTTCTCATTAGAAACTCTTACTGCTATTGTTTAATTAATATGTACACTTATTGACTGCACTATAGAAGCTAGATTCACTCAATCACTGCTCTGCTCTTTCACTGGACACTACTTGAACAAGCACTACACTAGTTCAAACGGTTTCCTCCTTTTGAGCCTCTATATATAAAAATATATAAACATATCAACATTTAAACATTAAGAGAAATGCCAAACCGTCGACTCGAGTCTTAGACCTCACTTCGCTCGGTCAACTATATAGGAAGTCCTGGTTGAGCATACTAACCTGTTACTGGTGAAATACTCATACCATTATTATTAGTTAAAAAGCGCTTCCCGGTGGTTTGGAACCAACCTACAGTTGTAAGTCCACTCATCTCCCATCATCATCCGTCTCATTACCCACGAACAAGCCTAGAGATCAAGTGGGCATCATCCTCAACAAAAAATCTCATTTTAAACCACTAATGTTGATGTTGTGGAATTTTTCAATAGTTGAAGAGACTTGAAATGTTAATTAAATAATAATTTTTATTGAAATAAAGTGGATTTTTTGACATTTCAAATCTCTTCAATCACTATTAATATAATTTCAAACACATACAAAACTTTGCTTTGAGAAAATTTATTTATTCATAATCCAAATATAATAACAAATGACATGATACATTTATATGGTTTTGCATTTACAGTATAATTCAATTATGAAGTAAATCCACAAAAATGTATTACAAATAAATAATAGTAAGCATATAAAGTATTTTGTAAACCATAACCAGATTTTTGAATTTGGGAATTTATCCATATACTATTAACATAGAGAAACAATAGCGTAAATAGATATCCCATGGTATAGGGCGTGTATGTCACAACTTTTACTGTTATCTCAAGCCGATAACTGTTGACTATTGTCGAATATTACTGTTTTGTTGGGGTGAAAGAGTAAGAACGGCACAATATGAGAGACTTCCAGTGTCACACAGCTTCACGGGAAATAATTAAATGAGCTATCGGCTTGAGATAACAGTAAAGTTGCGACATAAACGCCCTATACCCTGGGATATCTACTTATGCTATTGTTTCTCTATGCTATTAACTAACTATTGAAACAAATGTTACTAAACTTTTTTTAAATATAGTCACAGCCACTATGGTTGGTTCAATACAGTTTTTCAAATTCTCCAATGTCTGGCCCAAGTGTAATATTTTTTATCTTACATCTTATTTGATCAGTCAAAAGGGGTTAGGCAAAAGGTTTCGCGTGTGCACTGTAAAAAAGGATGGGGTCTCACATAGAAATACGATTGAAACTCATAAGTTCCGCTATGTTAAATTTTGACTGCTCAAATTAAGACATAATCTGCGTTTACACCAAAGTTATTAACAAAATGTTAATAATTTAATCGTGATAGATTCTATTAGATTGAACATAACTTATCATACACATGATAAACATATGTGTTCGTCAAGTTCCGTTCAATCAAATAGAATCTATAAGGATTAAGTTATAAACATTTTGTTAATAACTTTGGTGTAAACCAAAGACCTTAAAATGCATAGACTCACATACAGCGCTAGTGTCGTACTTGGAATTGAAATCCGCCATTGAGGGGGCAACCCATAAGATTATTACATACCAATGCCTTTGTGATCTATTGTATTACAAATATATATAGATATAATACTCGTGCTAAAATACCCCAATGGCGGCCTTCAATTTCAAGTAAGAGCTATCATTGGGAAGGCATAGGCATTGTGGGTCTATATCTCTTCAAGGTATTTGGTGTAAACCCAGCTATAAAGATAAGATGTTACGTCTGGTCTGGTCATAAGGGCACCATTACACCTACATACACTTTGATAATGTAAAGGTGCGTACAGATTTACGCGCCGCGAACATAAGCAATTCACTTTCAATCAACTGATGCCAAGCTTTTAATATCTGTATCTTACCGTTTCTGTAAAAATACAGACATAATAAGCTGATTAAAAGTGAATTGTTCATGTTCGCGGCGCTTATATCTGTACGCACCTTTAGATAAATAATATTATGTACTCTGTCCAGATATCGTACATATTGTTAAAAAGTATATGGAATTGCAAATATGGCACTCTGGTGTTTCTTTATTCATTCATTTGTATACAACAAGCACTCATCATCAAAATGATCTGTGATAATATTACAGTATGATATGAGAATAAACCTGACAGTGATTCACCTTAACGCTTTCTAATTTGTGAAACAATCGTAATTTGAATCATTTTGGTTTTATTTTTGCTGAGGGTGATGCCCTCATGAGCTCTAGGCTTGTGCGAGGGTAATTTGACGGATAAGTGAGATGAGATGATCTAAAGCCTCAGGTAGGTCCACTCAACAGTATTTATTATTTATTTTAATATTTATAATCTGGATTCAATGTTATTTGTGAATTATTTAAATATATAAATGTAATATTTTAAAGGAGAATAAACATGACTTCAAATCCTTCAATCTTGGCTAGATAGATCCATATTTAGATGAACGATTAGCGTCAAGATACGTGAAATCGCATATCGCAAGATATCGTAGTACATAGGTTGATTGAAGAAAAGCTAGCAATTGCTAATCCAAGTCATTTTCAAGCAAATTCTAGGATTCGAGTCAGCTGTATAATCGTATTTGTATAGCTAGAACTAATGGTTAGTTGCTACCATAGAGAAACAATAGCATAAGTAGATATCCCATGGTATAGGGCGTTTATGTCGCAACTTTTACTGGTATTCCAAGCCGATAATTCACATAGTTCTTTCTTATGCAGCTATATGACGCCGGTGGTCTCTCAAATTGTACCGTTCATACACTATCACCCCAACAAAACAGTAAAAATTGACAATAATCGACCGTAATCGGCTTGAGATAACAGTAAAAGTTGCGACATAAATTCCCTATACCATGGGATATCTACTTATGCTATTGTTTCTCTATTTTGCTACTCACTAGATCCTAGTTTCTATTCAATTGACCCATTATCAAAATATATGTAGGATATAGGTGTAATGAGGCCCTAACACTGGAAAACAGAGAACTAATTAAGAATTGAATATATATATGAAGTGAAAAATGATATTCCAATCAAATAACCACACCACTAATTTACATCTATTCAAAATAGTCAAATCTTGTTATTGTAATAAAAATTACAAATTTCACTTTGCGTTGATTTCACAGTTTACTACAGTAGTAATTTTGTTTATTTTGTGCAAATTTCTTATCAATTTTTACAGTTAACAGTACATTACTAACATTCTATCTAAAAATATTTACATGAATTCATTGAATATGAAGACAACTAGAGAAGATCCCAAATTAGAAGCAGTAAATGTAGGCCTCCTGAATATTTTATTCCAGTAAACTAGATTCCAAAATGTATACTTGCAGCACAATAAGAAAATTATAATCTGGGAAACAATAATGCAATCAGATATAAAACAATTTTACACTTTTCCCTTTATAGTGCTAATACAAGTATTACTCAAATGTAACATGTTGTGAATTAATATATAATACAAATAGAGCACTTGATAAATTTTATTTCATTTCAATAACTTGAAAAGTTTTGAGTAAAATCTATAAAATTGATAAATCAATATAAATAGAGCACTTGATAAACTTTATTTCATTTCAATAGATAACTTGAAAAGTTTTGAGTAAAATCTATGAAATTGATAAATCAATAAAGTAACCCATTTTTTATAATTATAAAATATTCATTATTACTTCAAAAATGTCCTCAATATTTCAATGATACAATACATTCAAATTCAGTTACATTCTATCCCAGATAATTTAAAATACATACATTTTATCAACGCTATTCTACCTCGACAAACATTTCCTACCTGTCTCAAGGGTGCTACTATTTTTAAAATAAATAGGGAAAATTAATTCCACCAATCTATAAACTTCAGTCTATTATAATACCCGACTCTCCCATCATTTCCAATATCACAATATATTTTGCAATGCGATTGACATTCTACAATTCCATACTATGTTCAATACTTATTTGATACTATTAAAAATCTTTTTTTTTTAAATATTCAAAATTTTTATTATTATCAAATGAAAATCCAAATAAATGCTGTAATTCACCCCGAAGACTTCTGCTACTGCAAATATTGACAACAGGGTAAAAAGCTAGATGGAAATTCGATGAGCGCTACTATACAAATCCGATAGTAGCGCTCATCGGATTTGTCGATAGTCAAATAGCTCATCGGATTTGATCGCGCTCATCGATAGTAGCGCTAATAGCGTATCGGATTTGTATAGTAGCGCTCATCGAATTTCCATCTAGCTGTTTACCCTGTTGTCAATATTTGCAGTAGCAGAAGTCTTCGGGGTGATTTACAGCATTTAATTTGGGTTTTCGTTTAATAATTAATTCATTAGCATTTGAATAATTGCAATATCTCAATAATTTCCATCTGTAATTATTCAAAACCCCACACTAGACTTTAGATCATCAAAATAGCGCCCAGTTAATCAATCGCCAATCAAGATTTGATCTCTCATCAAATATAATCTGAGATCAATTTGGTTAACAGGCTGCACAAATGATATTTGAAAATTAAGTCCCGAATTGAAATAACAAATTATTATAATTGAATAATGTCTGGATTGGAAAAAATTGAAAATTAAAATCAACTCAGGTTTCATAACTAATTGACTAGCATGGAAATCTTGTCTCAATAGTTCAAACACTGACTAAATAAAATTAATTCCCATAACCATTCTATACAATAAAGTCTAGTGAATATTATGTGCGATATACAAAAACTCTATTCACCAGTTGCACAGAATCCGGTTGAATCTAAATCGTGTTTTATTTCACGAGAACCAATCATAGAAGCCTTCTGCTTGGAAAAACCTTCTGTTATTAGTTCTCGTAGAATTAATTACGATTAAAATTTAACCGGGTTTTGTGCGACCGGGCCTATAGTTTTTAGTGAGCATACAAATACTAAAACTCAATTTTACTATAAATCTACAATTTATTGAAAGTAATAATAATAGTAACTAATAATAATAATTATGGTTCAACTATCAACTCAATATTCTATTCATGATACTTGATACTAGGGCCAGGTTTGTATCACACGTCTTATTAAATCTAATGGACCATTGAACAAATAGATTGAATGAGTAATCTAGAAACCGGGCCCAAATGACACATTACGTACAGATTGAATGAGTAATCTAGAAACAGGGCCCAAATGACACATTACGCACAGATTGAATAAGTGACCTAGAATCCGGGCCCAAATGACACATTACGTACAGATTGAATGAGTAATCTAGAAACAGGGCCCAAATGACACATTACGCACAGATTGAATAAGTGACCTAGAATCCGGGCCCAAATGACACGTTACGTACAGATTGAATAAGTGATCTAGAAACTGGGCCCAAATGACACATTACGTACAGATTGAATAAGTGACCTAGAATCCGGGCCCAAATGACACATTACGTACAGATTGAATACGTGACCTAGAATCCGGGCCCAAATGACACATTACGTACAGATTGAATAAGTGACCTAGAAACCGGGCCCAAATGACACATTATAGTTTATATAGTATAAAAATTTAGCGATATGAGAGTCATGCAACCCAAATTATAACACTGTTTTAAGTTTTTGGTTTCGTGACTTTTGAATCACTCAGTATAGTATATAAAATATATATAAATTTAATATAGAAAATATACAAATCGTATCACACAAATATGCATGACTGTCCATTACCTACCTCCCTTTGGTTTAGGGTTCGATTCAATGCTAGATTAGAGAATTTTCATTTGTCATTGAACAAAATCGTATCACACAAATATGCATGACTGTCCATTACCTATCTCCCTTTGGTTTAGGGTTCGATTCAAGGCTAGATTAGAGAATTTTCATTTGTCATTCAACAAAATCGGCCTATTTTCAAGATATCTATTCCTATTACAGAGTGAAACCGAAAAAATGTATTTAATTTGAAAAGAAAAAAATAAGTTGCTGAAGTTCAGAAGAACTTGTCAGTAGCAAAAACAGAGGAGTTATAGAATAAACGCCATAGAATTATGTCCTAAAACTTATATAATAATCTCTACACTCTACCAAGTTATGGGGAATCGCATTTTTATTGTAAATTAGAAAAGAACTTGAACAGGGATAAAATCAAATTTTAGAAGATAAAAACCATTTAGTATTTAGTATTTATTTATAGGTGATGTGGGAAAAAGTTGAAACGAGTTAAATCAAATTCAAGAATATAAAAACCAAGCTTCAAAAACCTTAAACAGGAATAAAATCAAAGTTTAGAAGATGAAAACCATGCAAGTTTTTAATATTGTAAAAAACTATCAAATCTGTTTGCTGAATTTCGCAGCAATTGTCGGATAATTACTTACTTCAACTTTACTACATACATACTTTTAAATAGTATTTATTTATAGGTGATGGGGAAAAAAGTTGAAACGAATTAAATCAAATTCAAGAATATAAAAACCAAGCTTAAAAAAACTTCAACAGGAATAAAATCAAAGTTTAGAAGATGGAAACCATGCAAGTGTGCGAGAGACCTAATATTGTAAAAAACTATTTATAACATTCATTTACTCAATTTTTTAGCAATTCTACAATAATTCACACAATATAAAAACAGGACTACTTTTAACCCTAGATAACAACATTCTTAAAACTTCATTTATCCTGGAAAAACTCATTCATTCATAAAAAAGTTAGAATTTTATTTTATATTATAGGAAAGAGTAGATTATTTGAAAATAATTAATGTATAAATAGGGGGATACAATTCACTATTTCTTACCAAGAATACAGAAAAATTATGATTACATTTATTTGAATAAGTTTGGTCTACAGCAAATTACATATTACCAATTTTCATTCAAAGCTTTACCTTCAAGCCTATTATTTTAGTAACTGAACGCGTCATTTTATATTTTCAAGGAGTTGAAGTATTCATCAGAAGTTACGTCTATAGAGATCAAAGATTGAGCTGGAAAATAAAAACTTCTTGTGTAATGTAGATATGTCAAAGCATCAATATTATTACTTATAGATCACCGACGCTACTTGTGTGAATTTGCTCCAAATGTCATACAATTATAAAACTAATTTCATTCTTGATATTTGATAAACTCAAACATTAAAATCCCTGATATAATCGAGAGATGTTGCTCTTTACTATAATTTACCATCGAAATTCATACTAATTTGATATAGTCTAATGAATTACTGGAATGCACTGTTAAACATCATACATTACTTTAAACATTCTGAGGCACTAAATTCTATTCTGCTTTTAAGAAAATCTGTATTTATTTTCAAACATTTTAGGATGAGATGCCTTCTTATTTTTAGCAAAATATTGTTCCGTCCTGTCATACTGGTTTCTGGTATTCACTATGGATATTCTAAACTTTTTTTAGGTACTAGATTAAGAATTGAATGAAAAAGACTAAGAAATTGTCAAAACCTCAGATTTATTGATACTTAGAAAGACCGGTTTCGGTTATTACACCATTGTCAATCTCTGATAAACTGAGTTTATCAGAGATTGGCAATGGTGTAATAACCGAAACTTCTTTCCAAGTCTTTCTAAGTATCAATAAATCTGTGTTTTTTGACAATTTCTTAGTCTTTTTCATTCAAAATAATTACCACAATATGAACTTCTCAATTACACAAGAAGTACTAGATTAAGGATTATCACAGTAAAATATAAATATTAACTTTCTTGATCAAATTATATATTTCTGCAGGTTGATCTTACATGAAGACAATTTCTAAAAAATTCTGATTTCATACGATTTGAAACGTCTTTTCTGTGCACAATAGTAGTTAAGGGTGGTACTGTGATACATGTTGATAGCTCTAAGAAATATTCTGAATTTATTTAATATGTGTATAGTAGTGGAGATGATACTGCGATAGATATCCATACTATTAAATAAAAATATACTGTCTTAGATAAAAAGGTTGTCACCAACTCTTATTTATTGAAATAACGGCCAACTAGTTCCGACTGTTACCCCATCTGTCAAGACTGATACTTCCATCTTATTCTGATACATCTATCTAGGACTGAATGCTGATTACTGGAGATTGGAGCAACCAATTTTTAGGGATTTTGGCAAACTTCTATTGCCCGTCACTCTTATTCTACTGAAACCTTAGGCCAGCCAATGACCATTATCACACTTTCCGATTCCGGGACGACACGACACGACACGACACGACAGGAAGCTCTCTGATTGGCTGATTGAATAATGGAGAAGAGAAACAGCCAATAGGAGAGCTTCCGATAGCTGATCAGTTAAGGCTGTGCAAAGGCTAAAAATAAACTTTCTACTGGTGATATTTTTCAAAAGTTTTTCGATTTGTATATCATCAAGCTATCAAAATAAAATAGTTTTCTCAGGAAACATTTTTTTCCTATCATTACTTTCTGAGATATAAGCGCCTAAAGTTTAAATATTTGGGACAGAACATTTCAAATTCGGTAAGAGATAAATCCATGAGATTTAGAGGATTGATTCTTCATGGTAATTTTTATGAAATAAAACAAAAAAATTCTGAAAAAATGAATTTTTAAGAAAGTTATTCAATTTACTAAAAATTACCAAAAATAACTTTTATTTATTTATTTATTCGTTGATATAATTACAAATCATATGAATATGATCGGGATAGAACATCAGGCATATCCCAAAACTATTCTGTTCCCAAATTTTGATAAATAATAAAATGTCCGAAAAAATAGGATATGTTCTTACTGAGGAAATTTAAAGTTCAAAGTTCTGTCCAAGAATATAATATTAGCTAGAAATTTTGTATTTAGAATGATTAAAATACCAATTTGAATACCAATAGTGATTTTATTCTATATTTTGTGAATATTTGAAGTTTAGTTTTTGTTTTAACGGAAGTTTCATTATCAATTTATCTAAATTTGAAATTCTTTGTTTTATTCTGATTCATAGTTTCAGATTGAAGATTTGGTGTTGAAATTGAAGTGAACATAACCTACATAATATTTGGACGATTTGTGACAAAATCAGGAAATTGAAGAAGTTTTGGGCAATAGCCTGTTTTTTTCTTTTCCGACTATTGTATTGTTCGCTCTATCTAATAAATAAATAAATAAATTAATTAATTATAGTCAAATTTTGCACTTAATATCACCGCACTTTGAATAAATTAAGTCATTAAGTTTTAGTTTAGTTATTCTTGGTCATTTTTGGTAAATTAAAATTAATATTTTTAAAAGATTTTTGTTTTATTCAATCAACCGTGAAGAATTTATCCTCTAAATCTCATGAGTTTGACTCTTACCGAATTTGAAATGATCTGTCCCAAAAATTTAAACTTTAGGCGCTCATATTTCAGAAAGTAATGATCGGAAAAAATGTTTTCCTGAGAAAACTTTTCCATTTTCATAGATTGATGATAAACAAATCGAATAACTTTGAAAAATATCACCAGTTTAAGGTTCATTTTTAGCCTTTGCCCAGACTTAACTGATTGATTGACATATCGAGAAGAGAATCAGCCAATCAGAGAGCGTCCTCTCGTGCCGTGCCTTGACGTTCCGGAACCGGTAAGTGTGAAAACGACAATCGGCTGGCTACACTCTCATTCTATTCAAACCTCACGTTCATGTCACTAAAACCTCGAGCACCTTGCACACTGGGATAATAATGGCCTCCACTAGACCTGGCCACTAGTGCCGGCTACTAAAATTACATTTATTGTCGATACTACAAACACCTTCTCAAAGGGATAATAGAGGGGTTTTACTAGCCGGCACTATTGCCTCTAAGGGCCGTTTGTACAGTATAGATTGCTACCTAAAACTTGTGTCACTAGTTCAAAGCCCTTCTTAAACCATTAAGAAATCCCATTCATTATAGAAATGTTTGTCCATTATGGGATTCATAACCATTCAATATGGGAGTTTTAGGTTTCCCCATAATCTGATCCCAGGATCCCATCAATAAACTTCAAGGGCTGGTTTCCGAGCTCGGGATTTAGATAAGTTCTAGCCTTTAAACAGGTGGAGTCAGAAATTTGGCTTTCCGAAACGGGGCGTAGTCGCAGATTTTATAAAAATCTTTATTTTCTCATTTCTATAATTGAAAACGTTTTTCCTTAATGAAATTAAATATTCCTAAATAATTCAAAATACGAACTAGTTGAGATTTTACACTATTTTCTCTTTGTTTTATTTTGTGCTCAATTTTCTAGTTTTTCGAAATTGTTCAAACGTGACTATGACTACACCCCGTTTCGGAAATCCAATTTTCTGACTCCAGCTGTTTAAAGTCTAGAACTTGGCCAAATCCTGATCTTGGAAACCGGCCCTAAAGGGACATTTAGTAGGGAAATTCCCTTCAAAAACGCGAATTTTAGTAGCCGGCACTATAGCCAGGTCTAGTGGACACCAATGTTGTCTCTGGTCCGGTTGCACAAAAGCCAGTTAAATTTTAACCATGATTAATTTCACGATAACCAATCAGAGAAACCGTCTTTTCAATAAAGCCTTCTCTGGTTGGTTCTCATGGAATTAATTACGGTTAAAATTTAACCGGCTTTTGTGCAACCGGCACTCTGTGTACAGGGGACTCTACTTTCACTTACAATATGCATCTCTGTAGTCTGTCTCTACATGCTGCTCCATGTTCTGTATCACTTCCGCTTTACTTCCGGTCTACTTCCGGTCTACTTCCGGTTCACTTCCGGTCTACGCCCGCCTGTCCGCAAAGCAGTTGTCGCAGACGCGGACCGGCTGGTCCCAGTTGCGGTGCGGCACCGGTCGCCGCTGCTGGCTGCACTTGTCGCAGACGCCCTGACCGCAGTCGCGGCAGTGGTGGAACGCCGGCCGACCACCGACTGCCAGAACGCCGGCCGCCAGCGACTCCTGGCACACACAGCACGCCTTCACGTCGCAGTCACGCACCCAGTACGCCGGTCGCGCCGACTCTTTGATCCACGCTGCACAAACACATCACAAATTCAATCAAACCTTTCACAGAAAGCATATTAGAAGCCATTAAAATCATACTAACATCCAATCATTTCCTGTTATGAAGAACATGTTAACTCGGATGTTGAAATGTAACCATACACATAACCTAGCTACATTTGGACTGTTGTATAAATTAGAATTGGAACCGTTTTGGGCGTAAGTTAGCCTGTGGTACTTTTCTGTAAGTTATCTAATTCTGAATGATTAAATAAATAAATGTTTGAATGTACTGAATTTGTTTCATAGATGTATTAGTATGTTATTTCATGGATAAATATTAATTTATTTCAATTTAAATTAAAAAATAATCGACATATTTATGACATACAACATGCAACTCAAATTTCAGTTTGTGATGAGATAAATATATAGTGAGGTCTATGTCATAATGGCAGTGGAGTTGTGATGAGATAAATCTATAGTGATATACACGTTATAATGACAGTGGAGAAAGATAGGAGACCATTGTTGCCGATTCTCTGCCTTGCCACTGCCTTCTATAGAGGATAGTTGATACCAGTAAATCTGTTGTAATATCAACTATTCTATCAGATGAAATATCCACATTGTTAAAAAACCATCTGGCAACGTTAGGTGCTGCCTGCAAAACCGAAGTTTGAGTGCTGGCAGCGAGTATCGATATTAATTTTCAATATAAAAAATTTCAATGAAGAAATGAATAGATGAAACAAGAATGAATATACATATGAAAGGAAATATAAATAAACATAGTATAAATGAAAAGGAAAAGTAAATTCAAAAGTGTAATTTGAAGCACTAAAATATATAAGTAGCCTAATTACTGAATGATGAATTCCATTATGTGGCTTAGAAAATAAATATTACAATATTATTATATTTGTGGTCAGAAGAATAAATTAAAAATCTCAGAGTAGAAGACAGAGAATGAATCTGAGAAAATTTATTTTAGTTTTGGAAGAAAAATAAAAAGGTAACTGCAATAAAAGAAATATAGGATAATTAAGTGAAGGTAGAATTTACTAGTGCATTATGTGTGAATGAATTGCGAGATATTCACTGACTTTATCCATTCTGCTATCTTTTTAATACTAGTTTTTGCTATTAAGTTATCTGGTATGAGGTTGATCAGTCTGTTGCTTATGTAAGGGAATTGTCTCCGGCATACAGTCATGTCTGTTCTATTGATTTGGAAATTACCCTGTATACGGAAATCGTAAGTTCTAATTTGTGGTGTAAATTGATTTATATTTTTAATTATATATAGTATTATATTCTTAACAAATAACTGTCTAACTGTTAATACTGGAAATTCAATGAAAAGGAGATGTGTAGGGTATCGTCTAGGTCGGCCAAGTGCTGCTTTTATTATGTGCTTTTGAATAAGATAGATTTTATTGAAATGTGTGTCCAATGCTCCACCCCATACCCTAATACCATATTGCAAAACCGACTGGGCATAAGCGTAGTATATTAACAGCAGGATATCTAGATCACCCAGCCCGTTTAATCTATGAAATTTATGGATCACATGTTTCATTTTTTTGCAAGTATTATTTATGTGAGCATTCCATTTGAGTTGTGAATCCAACATGACTCCAAGGTATTTTGTCTCTCTTACTCTCTCCAGTTTCTGACAATCACAGCCTCCATCTCTCTCCCGCAAGCCTACCCACTCACCACAATTGTTATTATGAGTGCAGTCTGAGTAGTGGATTTTTATTCCACTTCGAAATGCATCAGTAGGGATAGCCCTTTCTGATGGAGAGAAAAGCATGAATACACTTTTTTTCACATTAAGTGTCAGCGTATGATGATCAAGCCATGACTTCACTTTGGTCAGACCAGACTCAGTCAAACGCTTAGTCTCTTGCCAGCTGGATCCAGTGAAAATCAAGGCCGTATCATCTGCAAAGGAGATTGCATGACATCCGTTTATGTGGATTTTCAAGAGTTCATTGATATAGACTAAAAATAATATCGGCGAGAGAACAGTACCTTGAGGAAGACCATATTCAGACAATGTCACTTTGTTGGTTTCAAGGATCTGTACTCTTTTATGCAAGTAACCCTTAAATAAATTTAACACATTTCCCCGGAAACCTATTCTCTCCAGTTTATACAGAAGGACACTATGAGGAATGTTATCATAGGCCTTAGCCAGGTCTAAAAAAACTGCCAGAGTTTTTCTACTGTTTTGGAAATTTTGCGTTATAATTCTTACCAACTCAGTCATTGCGTCTTCGGTGGATTTTCCCTCTTGGAAACCGTATTGGTTAGCAGCAATAAATTTATATTTTTTAAAGTATACCAATATACGTTTCTTAATTATCTTCTCAAAAATTTTTGATAGATTGCTAATAAGACTGATGGGTCGGTAATTCTCGGGCGCCTTCCTGTCACCAGATTTATAAAGTGGAATTATTTTTGCAATTTTAAAATGAGATGGAAAATGGCCAAATTCGAAACACTTATTAAATAACATTGACAAGGGCTTAGCTATGTACTCAGCAATATTCTTCAAGCATATGTTGCCTATTCCATCCATCCCTGGAGAGGCATTACTTTTCAAGTTCTTGATACAAAGTAATACCTCATCATAACTCGATGGGTGCAAAAAGAATGAATTCGGAGAGTTGGCCGCTGAACAAGGTGAGTACTGTGAGTTTAAAAAACTCTGTGTAGACCTATCCTGGATTTTCTCTGCATAATTTCTTCCTACTTCCGAAAAATATTTATTCATAATAGCGGGGTCAATTTCCGGTGGTTTATAATTACGTTGCATCTCTAGAATCTCCTCTATGCAGTTCCAAGTCTTTTTACTATTTCCTTTGGAGTTTGTTATTTTAGTTCTGTAATAGTCAAGTTTAGTTTTTTTAATAAGCTTGTTCAACATATTTCTATAGATTTTATAAGTATTTTGTAATTGGACATTGAAGGGTTCACTGTTCAATTTTTTATGCATCTTGTCTCGTTCCCTGATGGATCTTATCAACCCTGGAGTTATCCATTTTTTTAGTGGTTTATTTCTGTTTTTAATTTTGATTTGAACAGTAGCGGATTTTATGTACCGCATCAGTTTACAGTAAAATTCATTATTTTTATAAGTAATAAGACATTTTAAAGGGTTAGTAACATAAATCAATGAATCAAGTACCTTCATGACAAATTTTAAAGAAATTAAACCAAAAACAATTAATTCAAATTTTTTCGATAGTCTATACTATTTTCATCAAATCCGTCTCATCCCGAACCTGCAGCACATTTCCTCCCTCAACTCTCCTCACCAGAATCTTCCCGTCCCTGATCCAAACAAATTTGTAGCCCTTGATTGTAGCTATATTTAATAATAAATAAATTTTATTTCACTTGCTCAAAATGCAATACAATATGAATATATAGTACATAGTATATATTTATGCATTATACAATATTATTACAAAGTATTTAAAAATAAATAAATAAAAAGTATATAATACATAACTAGCATATTACCTATTTGTTTATAAATAATAAACTGTAAATTTTAAAATTTGAAGGGAATTTTGTATTATAACCAAATGAATATAAAATATATCTTCTCGAAAATACAAATATATTATATTAATTGACATTGTACAACCAAAAAATAATGTATAATATGCATATTGATGAGGAGCTTCTTTGAGTTCCTCTTTAGTATCCGTTATGCAACTCCCTACACTTAAGCTGCGTACACATATTCGCGCTTCCAACCCGCACCGAGCACGCTCCTCCCTCGTACCGCCCTCGTACCACCATCGAACCACAGTCGCTCCGCCCACGCACCCATCATGAACGTTACGGAAGATGTTAGATCTTCTCGCGTTCCCCGGTCGAACCACTGTTGCTCGCCGGTCGATCATCAATCGCTCTGCTGGAGTGACGTTCGGTTGCGGAGCAGAGCGACAGTCTGTACGCACCTTTACATGCACTTACATTTAGCATAATCTTACAACTTCCCAGTCAATAGACTGTGACGAAGAATAAACAACTAAATGACCAATAGTGATATTTTAGTTGCCACAGATGAAAAATTAATGAATAAACCCCAATAATTTAATTTATTCTTCCACATGACCATGACCAATAAAACGAACAAAAAGTAACACACTTACATTTTGGATGTTCGAGCACAGAGACAACAGAGCTGATAGTATTGACGACCACTTCTCCACACTTGCGGGGAATCGTGTCATTAGCATCGTCCAAACTCAGCTCACTCGACACTGACGACTCATTCCCATTCACTACAACAAAACAAAGAAACAATACATGAGTAAAACACAACTCGACAACAGTATGATATCTTTTTTTAGTTGAATGTATTCTATAGATGAAAGCAAAATGGTACTGATATACTCAAAAGTCAACATCGTATCAGGAAAATGCCCACCCACTTGACCATGCTGATTGATAGAGTAATTTGTCAATGAAGTAAAAAATCTTAAAAAGATCTGCACACCCCAAATATTATTTAAATATTTACCTCTCCAATCTTGGTAACATTACCCCAGAAGACCAGACCATACCTTAAAACTGACTGGAACAAAGCATAGTATGAAGATTTCACATATTCAAAAGGTACACTTGACATCAAACCATAGAGAAACAATAGCATAAGTAGATATCCCATGGTATAGGGCGTTTATGTCGCAACTTTTACTGTTATCTCAAGCCGATAGTCCACGTAGTTCTTTCCTGTGAAGCTTTATGACGCTGGTAGTCTCTCATATTGTGCTGTTCATACACTATCACCCAACAAAACAGTAAAAATCGACAATAATCAACAGTAATCGGCTTGAGATAACAGTAAAAGTTGCGACATAAAAGCCCTATACCATAGGATATCTACTTATGCTATTGTTTCTCTATGATCAAACGCAGTTAGAGGAAGTTCAATCGAGACAACCTGTCAAAACTATATCAATATGAGGAGTCCACGATAGATCCTTATCCACAATCAATTCCAGAAATTTGGCCTTATTAGAAATATTATGCACACTCACATATTAATCATGCATGCTTTGTCATCAGCGAGAGGGTTCGAACATAATATATAAACAATAAATAAACTGGTGAATTACAAATTATTGACCGAACGGAATGAGGTCCAAGATTCAAGTAGATTATTTTGCATTTCTCTTTATGTTTATATTCATGTTCCGCATTTACGGCAGAACGCAGCAATAGATTTAATGAAATTTGACAGGCATGTTCCTTTTTGAATTTCACGTCGACGTGTATATAAGATTTTTTTTAAATTTTGATTTTAAGGAGAATACAAAAGGAAAAGGAGCCTCCTTCAAACGCCAATATTACCGTAAAAATCAGACTATAGAATTATTCATCATAAATCAGCTGTCGAGTGGATTATCAATAATTGCATGCAATGACGCATGCAATTAATATCTCAATGTAACTTGATAAAAAATCAGCTGTCGTGTGGACTATTTATTGCAAGCAATGAGGCATGCAATTGATAACTCGTATTAGCTCCCGATTATAGTATTTTCTCTGCTTTCAACTCAGTAAGCTGTTGATGATAGAAGCATAGTTGTTGAAGTTATTTATACACAGATATCTCGCCAACAAGTCAGCGCAGGACATAAATTCACTCTGATGGACAGTACTAGAGGAGGCTGTAATTTTTAACTGCGCGAGGTCTACTGTTCACAGAACTACTAGTAATGATAGAGGAATAATTTATTTAACCTCAAATCGAGCAGTGGAGGAAAACTAACAACAAAAAATTGGAGATACAAAGACCAACATAAAAACATTGTTTGAAGCCTTTCGCTGTGATGACACAAAAATGTATGAGGACATGACATGTCCATACACATTGTGTATCATGCATGTTCTAAAGTTAGTGGCCAGCCTTATGGACAAACGTGAACTACATTGAGTGCACAGTTTTTCTAAAACAACAAATCTAAATCTATAATTGACCGAGCGAAGTGAGGTCTTAGATTCAAGTCGACGGTTTGGCATTTCTCTTAATGTTTAAATGTTCATATGTTGCGCATTTACGGCGAAACGTGGAAATAGATTTTCATGAAATTTGACAGGTATGTTCCTTTTTTAATTGCGCGTCGACGTATATACAAGGTTTTTGGAAATTTTGCATTTCAAGGATGATATAAGAGGAAAAAGGAGCCTCATCATACGCCAATATTAGAGTAAAAATCAGACTATAGAATTATTCATCATAAATCAGCTGACAAGTGATTACACAGATGTGTGGAGAAGCCAGTCTATTGCTGTATTTCCATAAGGTCTATAGTTCCAATCAGGTACTTGTGGATGAGAAGTCTGCGTGGGGTCTACTGTTCACAGAACTACTAGTACTCACAGCAATCACTGTTGGCATCACTGGCAGCGGCAGTGGAAGTGAGTTGTGACGGAGGCCGAGACTCGTAGCAGATGTCGCACACTCTCACCGGTTCGGGCCAGCCTCGTTCGGGCACGGCACGCGCACGCGTGCTGCAGACGCCGCATACGCCGTCGCCGCACTGCCGACAGTGGTGGATGCGCTCTGAAGTGCCAAAGTACTTCCTACACACCACGCACACCTGCAAACAATCATGAGTTATTATTACATGTGTTGTTTGTTTCGCATGTGTTCATTTTGAATTTAATATCGGGGGACCGAGCTTTGCTCTGCAGTGCAAAAGCATAGAAAATTTGTAACGAAAGATTGAATTTATAGTTTATATTTATTTATTCATTTTCTCAGTCGTACAATTATTTTTACAGTTATATGAGGAGGCACAACAGGCTTATGCCCAAAACTGTCCCTTTTCAAATTTATACTACGGTCCAAGTCAAAATCTAGGTTAAGCTACTATCACTCATCAAAATAACAATTTATTCACACTTCAAAAAACAAACACATCATCAATTACAAATAGATATACTATGAAATCGATTTAGAATGATATACTATGTTTGCTACAATTTTGTATTAACTATTATTTTTGTATTAAGTGTATTTTGTAATGTACTATTCTACACTAACATCATCTATTTACTATTTTGGACTTTCTGAAGTAAACATGCTTTCTAAAAAAAAGGGAAATAAACGAAAATAAGTTTCTCTTGCTGAATTTTTCTTCTCGTGAGATCAGCTGGATGATCCCACAAACATGCACTCGTTCACCCTCTTCCATTACGGTATCGACAGACGACCAAATTTCCAGCTGTTTTTCCAAGGACGTATTTATCCTTATAATGTCCTTCAGCGAGATATCCAAGGGTTGAGACCTAGTGCAATCGAATCTTCATATCATAAACCTACTTTGTTCCAAATTTCGTGAAAATCGTTAGAGCCGTTTTCGAGATCCGTTGAACATAAATAACTACATAACCATATAAATAGATAAATATATATATATATATATATATTATATATATATATATATATATATATATATATATATATATATATATATACAGAAATTGCTCGCTTAATATAACCTTGATTTCGTGGTTGGGCTTCCAGTACTTGGGCGCAATGTAGTCGGCACACATGGCCGAGATGGCGCGGGTGGGAGGCGAGCCGAGACTGGCCACTGCGTCGGCCAAGTAGTTGACACTGTCCAGCACCCGTTGCGCCGAGTTGTGCGTGCTCTGGTTGGGCATACTCACCTACAACACACAATCAACAATTCAACATCACATCATTCCAATAGATAGACAAACAATTAAAAGAATGAATTCGAAGAAAGTTATTGCTATATAAACACACAATCATGTTTCAATTCAATTTCCTCAAGGCGATCCACCTGCTAGATAATGGAGTGTTGGTTTGGGGGTTCAAAAGAAGGAAACCATTTGAACTACACCTTTTCCAATTGTATTTGAGAAAGTATCAGTTAATTTGAGAAGGTATCAATTGTATTTGAGAATAGTCAATTGTATTTGGGAAGTCATCACATGTAATTGAGAATAGTGAATTGTATTTGTGAAATCGTCAAATGTAAATGAGAAGATATCAATTGAAAATGAGAAAATTTCTAATTGACATGTCGTGACTCTTCTGTAGCCTACAGTACAGGTTTGATTTGAGCAGGAAAGGATACTGTACTATGTACTCAGGATTCCAATTACTACCATAGGCTTTGCATGGGGGCAAATTAATATTTTCAATGGTGAAAGTATTTACTCTGTACTGTTCACGAATGATTAATGAGTATCACTTCTATGTATGTATTGGCAACGCGACTTTTGTCTCCAAACATTTTGTGAGATATTGCACTTGATGAAGATCAAATTCTCTATGTTCAAGGCGCAATTTAACTTTATCATCAATCAATTGAATCTCTTGATCAAGCAATTCGGCAATACTTCAATGGATTTTGAGGCTTCAAAATCATTTTTTTTCGAAAAAGTTTTAATGGAATATTAAATATATTATATTATTATTTTCATATGAGTCCAGTTATGAAAAATATAAGTACTGGAAGTAAACATTAAAAAAAATGCTATTCCTTATCCTGTACACCACAGTATCTAATTCTATATTTAATGTAGCTAGCTGATCATCATACATAAATACAAGTTGAAACTCACAGCTAAGATATATTTAAAATCATTTCCCAATTACAACTGACATCTTCTCGATTTCAAATCGTATGTTCTCAAATTTAAATGATACTTTCTCAAATGAAATTCACTATTCTCAATTACAAGTGATATAAAATACTTCTGAAATAAAATTGACTATTCTCATTTACATCTGAAGTTTTCTCAAATACCAATTCCCAATTACAATTTATACTTTCTCAAAGACAGTGGGAAAAGGTGCAGTGTAGTAATTGTTCGATTAATAGTGTTCAGCGAAAAAGCAGAACGGTGATTGAGTGGAATCTACCTTTTAGTGCAATCAATAAGTTACATATTATTAATTAAGCAATAGCAGTAAGAATTTCTCACTGCCATTACTGCTTCTACTGATACAGATGGCGACAGGTTGAGGGGTGGGAAGACCGAGGAAAATGGAGAGGCATTGTTCATACACAGACCCGGCACTAGCTGAAACGGGACACGGATATAGTAAGAGTATCTAATGAGAAACTCCTTTCTAATACTTTTTCCTACAGTTACGTTGAAAAGTGGCCATTGCTGCACTGATTACAGAACGCAAAGAATCACTTTTCCGCTCTAGTGCGGGAAAAATTTTTCTGCACTCCAGATTTGCAACATGGCAACGCAAAATACTTAGTAGGTTATATGGAGCAACAGTGCAGCAAAATCAAAATGAAGTTGGTAACAGTGACTGCTGTGGCTGCTATAGTGAGCAGAGGTGCAACGAAGCACAACGCGCTAATTATTAAGTAGATATTATAATGGAGGACAACGACAGCACAGTGCCACCACAGCACACACCACACAGCTGCCCCCCGCCATTCAAACACTACTACATTATTCAGGCAATTTTACCCATAATTACCCACTTTTCATATTCAATGGTAACTGTAGGAAAAACTTAATGTGAAATACGTGCGCAAAGTTCCTCTGCTGCACTCAAGAAACCATTCCGCCCTCGCCTACGGCTCGGGCGTAAACGTTTCTTTCGGTGCAGCAAACTGTCACTTTGCGCACTAGTTGCACAAATAACTATTTCAAGGCCCAATTCACACTTAAATGACGTGGCGGTGGCGTGGCACAGACTTTTTTCCACTTCCATACAAACAATTCAAACAGAAACACCACTCCAGTTTGCATTAGACCATATATTGAATTGAATTTATTTATTGCTTCATACAGTGTATAAAATATCTTTGGAAATTAAACGCAGGATAATGCTTGGCAACCGTGCGTACTTTGCATATAGCAAACTGCTCAAGTCGAAACTCCTCACTAGAAATACAAAAATGAAGATTCACAGAACGCTCATAAGACCAGTTGTCACATATGGATGTGAAGCATGGATGATCCTGCAAGAAGACTGCAAAGCGTTACTGGTGTTTGAGAGAAAGCTGGTGAGGAGGATCTACGGTCCAGTACATGAAAATGGTGCATGGAGAATAAGAAAGAATGCCGAAATAGAAGCCATCCTGCAAGGTAGAAATATTCTCCGGTTCGTCAAGGCAAGAAGAATAGGGTGGCTTGGACATGTTGAAAGAATGGCCGATGAACGAATGCAAAAAGGAATGATGTATAAGAAACTGGAAGCTGTAAGAAAAAGAGGGAGGCCGAGGGTTCGATGGATGCAGAATGTGGAGAGAGACTTGAGAGCGATGGGAGTGAGAGGTTGGAGGCGAAAGGCAGCAGACAGACACGCTTGGAGGCAGATTGTGGAGGAGGCCAAAGCCCACATCGGGCTGTAGCGCCAGGATAAGTAAGTAAAGTTCATACAGTGTATGATTACAAAGTATTTGTTTAAATGTTCCACAAAAATGAACAGAAACAGTTTTTCACACAAACTAATATAGAGTTCCATATTATTCTTTCTACTCATAATAAAAATGCCCAAGGTATTATTGCTGGCATGTCAAAAGTGCATGATGATATTATTCTGATAGCACAAAAGATCTTAGTCTCAGCATTTGACACATGAAATTGACGACGTCGTTTATTTCCGGACCATCACTAAGGCTCAACTCACACTTACGCGACTCAGGTCGAGGAGAGACTCGACTCTAGTCGAGAGCATCTGTTTCAAACTCAGACCAGTCGACTCTAGTCTCCGCGACTGTCACCATTTGAAAACACATGCTCTCGACTAGAGTCGAGTCTCTTCTCGACCTGAGACGCGTAAGTGTGAGTTGAGCCTTATATTTAAAATGTCGTTTAGGCGATTCAGAGAGTATTTCCGCAGATATTTTTGTCTGAAATCGCTATTTAAATCACAATGTAGAAAAATGTGCTCCAGCGTTTCGTCTGCTTCGAAGTCACCACACAGTAGACAAGGCACTTGAGGGTTGATTGTATACTTGACATCTTTCAAGTGGAGAACGATGGTTTCAGTATACATGGAAATCCTTATCTGGCTAAACAATCTAACTTTATGATGTGGTAAGTTAGATTTGAGATATGGAGCGATGTCGTAGGTTGTCAACTGATGGTTGGCCTCACGAAGAGGGGAATTGACTGCATCCAAATTATACAATTTCTGACGAGAAGACTTGAATATTTCTGCTGTATGAGCCTTTGCCACTAGCGCGTCTTGTTGTGCCCATTTGTCACCGTACAGCCCGGTCCAGTTTGCCATTAGTCTTTTGCTCGAGCAAAAGACGGATCGTTCGGTTCAAGCAAAAGACGGATGTAAAATTGCGTCCACACTCATCCGTCTTATGTCATCCGTTTTCCTATTTTTGTGCTCACAAGCTCAGTTCTTGATATGGTTCATTGAGTCTGAATTGTATACGGTTGACATATATCCGGTAGATAAGTAATAATTATATCGTATTTTTTCGCTGATTCAACTGGATAATGCTATATTTAACAACATAATGACAAAAATATTACTATTAACCGCTAAATGGCTTTGTTTACATGTCTTATCTCGAGACACAGTGATTGTAAATGGATTGAAATTTTGTAGATAGAATTCTTATCAACAATATAGTACATCTTTATATATATCATGACTAGCCGTCAGGCTCGCTTGGCTCGCCATATCCGTCTAGCCAGGGGGCTCCGCCCCCTGGACCCCCGACTGGATCGTCCAAGAATGAGATCAGCAGGCTCACTTCGCTCGCCTGCATTTTTCATTTGAGCATTTTTATCATATGTTAAGACAATCCAGTCAGGGAACCAGACTATACATCTGGCTAAACGGATATGGCGAGCGAAGCGAGCCTGATGGCTAGTAATATAATATTCCCAGGATTGAAGTAGCAGTGCCCAATCAAATTTTCCGCGATAAATGCATTTAAATCTTCAACTTGGTGCCAACCTAACAAAGTCAACTCAACTTAATGCCAACCTGACAAAATTATTAATTTAGTTGCCAGTTAACAATACTGTTTCGAAGAGGTACTCTATCTAGATTATAGTTCTATAGTAACATATGATATGGAAATTTCAATTATAATTAACGGGTTGGGAGAAGAAGAATATACATGCTAAAAGACGAACTTTAAACCCTTAAATACAACCCTTAGAGTTAAAATATTGCCAAAAGATTTCTTAGTGCGCCTCTAAAGGGCCAACTGAACATACCTACCAAATTTGAACGTTTTTGGTCCGGTAGATTTCTAGTTCTCCGAGTGAGTGAGTGAGTGAGTGAGTCAGTCAGTCAGTGAGTGAGTGCCATTTCGCTTTTATTTATATATAGATAGTAAATCATAGTATCAACATCAAATTCTGTGAGAATCAAGAAATAAAAAAAGGGTTAAATGACGTTATATAACGTCAAACAAATATACAAACAGGATCGGGGAGATGGTGTCGCCCTGCATCACTCCTTGTGTTATTGGAACCTCCTCTGTATAGCCACTAGCAGCACTTATTCTCACAGTAGCCTTGCGATAGAAGTCCTGAATAACTGCAATCCATTTCCTGCTTATACCATATCTGTATAGTTTTTCCCACATCAATGAGTGGTGTATGGAGTCGAAAGCTCGCTGGAAATCTACAAACGTTGCATACACTTTCCTCCCCTGTTTCACAATATTAGATCATACATGTTTATATGGGAGTGGTGTGGAAATCTTGTTTATAAATATTGAGATAATGTTACACTTGTGGTACAGTGTTGAGTGTTCAAGTCAGATTTGTTTTTTCTTTTCCTATGACTGTATTCGGTTGGTTCAGTTGTTGGTTGTATTGTAACTTTTATTGTATTGTTACTTCTGCCAGTGTTATGATTTTGTTACTTCTATTGTATTGTTTGTATTGTGACTTTTGCCTATAACTGCATTATGTTTATTGACAATAAAATGAATCTTATCTTATCTTAAGTGGCGAAAAGTCAGTGCCACGCCACCGCCACGTCACTTCAATATGAATTGGGCATTTGAATAAAAAATTAGATCATCAATCTTTAGGCTAGATAGCTGTAGTATTAACAAACAAAAACAAATTCGATTTTGAATGTGTGTACAGTAAATTGGAAAAGAAGCAAATTTGGGCAGAAGCCTATTGGGCTTTTCTCAAGTGTCATCGTACATACGGTAATTGAGTGAATAGAGAATATTCCCATTATTTGGGGTCGGCTCTCCTAACACGCAGTCGCCAGTTCGCACGATCCTGGGTTGTTTCGTCCGTAATATTTAATTCAACTTCACATACACAATAAAAATAACTTGTCATACCTGAAGTTTCTCAAGGGTGATGTCACACCATGCCGAACATGACACAATAATTGAACAAAAAATGCAATGCTTGTATAGAAGATGTGGGAATGCGTCTGATGTGACATGGTCCCACCTACCTCCATGTAAGTCTTCTCACTGAGTCGGCCATTTTGTTAGTTCGTATCCGGCTTGGAGTCACATCACCCTAAACGGGTACAAGACCAAAGTATGAAATAATGATTACTCACCCCCGGCCAAACGTGTTGTATTTCAGTACGCACAGCCCCTGCTTCGGGTTGATTGTTACCATACCAAAATTGGCGGCTTCTGTATATTTCACCACAATTCGGGCATTCGATCACAGATCTGAAACAAATATTTTCCACTTAAAAAAGCATCTCATCATTATCAACATTTTCCTCATAAAATATAGTTTAGATTTGCCCAAACACTATGCAAACCATTAGAATGGAGGAGTACTCTATTGTTAGATTGTGGCAAAGAGAATAAGCATGAATGAACGAATGGATGAATGAACATACCCGGACCATGCATACTTTGCCAGGCCGAACCAGGACGAGTCGCTCGCCGAGGTGTAGCGAGCAGTGACGATCTCCTCCTTGCCATTCTGGTAGCACGCCTTGCACACATACACACAGTTGTCGTACTGGTGCTGGTATCTAAAAAACAAATTAGAACAAAAAATGAATAAAATAAAAGAATACTAAATTAGACATATTTATTGAGAAAGATTTACAGATTTACGGACCAGTCTGTAACAATGGGGAATGGAGAATAAGGAAAAATCAAGAGTTACGTGACCTATACCAAAAAACAGAAATTGTTAACGAAATAAAATACAGGCGACTGAGTTGGTTAGGTCACGTAGAAAGGATGAGTGACTCAAGAGCAGTAAAGAAGGTCTTCAGAGAAAATCCAGGAGGAAGGAGACTACGAGGACGCCCACGAAAACGCTGGCTAGAAGATGTGGAACAAGATTTGAGGAGGCTGGGTGTCCGAGGTTGGAGAAGAAGAACTGGCGACAGAGAGGAATGGAGAGGCATCATAGAGGAGGTCAAGGCCCTAAACGGGCTGTAGCACCACGGAGTAAGTAAGTAAGTAATTAGACATATTTCCAAATATTTAGGAAGAAAGTTTGAAAACTAGACGGCAGGTATGCCATGAAGAACACTAAAAAGTAATATAATATAATAGATTAGTAGTTATGTGAACAGTAGACCTCACGCTCAGTAAGTTATATTGACCTGTTGTTATGTTTTCTCAAAAATTAATAAATAATTTATCACTTTAAAATGTCTAGAAAAAATTCTAAACCAACATAGAGCTTTCTGTCCTATCGTACCGTGACGTGTCGTCCCGGAATGTGAGTGTGAGCGCTGTTATCAGGTCTGGCTGCAACTGTCTACAACGTTGATGGAAAGATACTTTTTCAAGATGATCGATGTTTTTGAACGGGTAGTATTATAGTCAACTGTCTACTAACGTTAATGAAAAGGTACATTTTCAAGATGTTCGATGTTTTTGAACGGGTAGTATTATAGTCTACTAGACAGCTGATATATGATGAATTATTCTAAAGTCTGATTTTTACGGTAATATTGGCGTTCAAAGGAGACTCCTTTTCCTTTTATATTATCCTTAAAATGAAAAATTTCCAAAAACCTTGTATATACGTCGACGCGCAATTTAAAAAGGAACATACCTGCCAAATTTCATGAAAATCTATTACCGCGTTTCGCCGTAAATGCGCAACATATAAACATTAAGAGAAATGCCAAACCATCGACTTGAATCTTAGACCTCATTTCGCTCGGTCAATAAATTTATTCAACAGAGCATACAAGTACAGTTGAATGCCGTAAAACAATATAAAAAATCTGGTGATGTACACTCACACAACTTTCCTTGCTCATTGAACTGTAACATTAAACGAGAATATTTTAGAGAATAAACAAGAATTCAGTCGATTGGTACCCGAGTTTTTAAGATTGGACCAATATTACGGTAACTGAGATATGGCAGAGCCTTAGTGATAGGTGACCACTGAAAGTTTGTTGCAGTGCAAATCAAGGCAGGCTAATAGAGTCGCCTCAATGATGCAACAATCCAACAATCTCTATTTGCATTGCATGTTAATAGTAAGCGATTTTAGGTCATTTCAAACAATAAAATAAAGTTACTTGACCCTCTAAAGGTGGGTCACCAACCATTGAAGCTGCCATATCTCAGTTAATATTGATCCAATCTCAAATCTGGTACAAATCGATAGGCAATCAAATTTACTAAAAAAAGTTATTCTTGTAAAGCTTTTGTAAAACCATAGAGAAACAATAGCATAAGTAGATCTCCCATGGTATAGGGCGTTTATGTCGCAACTTTTACTGTTATCTCAAGCCGATAGTTCTGGTTTCTTTCCCGTGAAGCTTTATGACGCTGGTAGTCTCTCATATTGTGCTGTTCATACACTCTTACCCGGTCAAAACAGTAAATATAGACAATAATCGACAGTAATCGGCTTGAGATAACAGTAAAAGCTGCGACATAATCGCCCTATACCATGGGATTTCTACTTACGCTATTGTTTCTCTATGGTAAAACCAACGGTTTCTGAGTTATTTAAGAAACAACATTTTAAATAGCCGCCATTTTGTTTTATGAATTTTCAAATAATAACATAATTTTTTGTAGCTTTGTCTAGTTGTTATAAATGATTGTGCAAAGTTTCAATTTTGTATGTTTAATCATTATTTATAAAAAATATACAAGTGAAAAAAAAACAAAATGGCCGCTGTGTGAGTAGCTGAAGACTTCCGGACAATTTAAATATGATATTTAGATATGTTTTTTACCCAGGAACAATGCCCTAGACGCCTAGAGTATTGGTAGGGAGTTCGTTAACACCCTGTATACTGGTTTATAGACTTATATGCAATAGCTTACAAAGTACAGCACCGATGAGAAATGAATCGACAACAGTCTCACTTTTGAACCAAACTTCCATTAATTGCAAACCAATCAATCTCTCATCAAATTCTTTATTCAAAAAAATAATTAAACAATCAAATACAATATTGTTTCCTAATTTCTAATATGTGTTCCCTATAGGCTACCCTGTGTGGGGACACTTGAATATATAATAAAATATTTATATACAAATTTAAATATTATATCATGAAGAACAAATAATTGAATATGGTATTATATTGAAATAAATCAATATGTCAATATTTATAATCATTCTTGCACACATTCATACGCACTCACATTCACATATGCGCACACATTCATACGCACACACATTCACACATGCGCACACATTCATACGCACACACATTCACACATGCGCACAAACACACACACACCACACACACACACACACACACACACACACCACACACACACACACCACACACACACACACACACACACACACTTACATAAAACTTAAAACTATGTACGGAGTAGTTGCTGTTTTTTTTCATATTTAGTTCAATTTTATTCATAGTTAACGTTTCGTTTTTTTTCAAAGTGCTGATGTAATTAGACCATAAATGAATGCGTTTTGAAGAAAGAGACAGTGATTGAAATTTGATACTGTCTTACTGTTTACGCATACCGGACGGGATTTGTGAGTTCAATGATCTTTGATTGTTGCAGTGTTCATGTCGTGTAATGTGTAAATTATACTAAATTTAGACCTATATTAATTTAGTAAAAAATCATTCGGGTTGTCTAGTTGTAAAATGAATTTCTTGATTTCTTTTCTAAATAACTGATGTGACGTTATTTTCCTTGTTGTTACTGGAAGTGAATTGAATATTTTTATAGCTATGTATTTGAAGTGTCGTCTGGAATGTTCTAATATTGGTTTTGGGAGGTTAATGTCATGTGAATTCCTGAGGTTTATTCTTTCTCTCATCTGTTGAATATCGAAATTATTTTCAGCTAAATCCAGCAATGCTTTGAATAGAAAAGAATGTCTCACTGATAATATTGATAGTTCTCTGAAGAGCATCATTGAACTATATTGTTTAGGTTTATTACAAATTATTTTTATATATGTTTCTGACCAGTAATCACAGGTTTAATATGAACATTGTATGCACTCCCATAGCATATTATTCCATAATTTATTCTAGAACCAATAATTGCATGGTATAATTGTAACAATACTTCTTTTGGACATAACTGTCTGAGGTAATAGAACTTCCTTATGTATACAAATAACTCATTTTTTATCTTCTGTACATGATCTGACCAAGTGAGCCTACTATCCAATATGAGGCCCAGATACTTAACTGTACGTGCTTGTTTTATTGTTTCACAGTTAAACAATATATTATTCACCTGTTGCGCACAATCTAATTTATGGAAGTAAATACTAGTTAACTCCTGATCCGTGTTTTGAAGATTAAATTGTATTATATTAGATTTGTCTGTGTTGATAGTTAATTTATTTTCGCAAAACCACCACCTAAGGAGCTTAAGATCCATTTCTAATTTATTTTTAAGTTCTTGATTTGTTTTGGCCGAATGAAATATAACTGTATCGTCTGCAAAAGATGTAATCTTTCCCTGTAAGTCACCATCCGTCAAATCGTTAATAAAGACCAGGAATAAAGTACTTGATAACACTGATCCTTGAGGAATACCTATGGTAATGTCCCCGGGTTCACTCAACGTCCTGTCATCATGTCCATGAGGTTCGAAATTGATTATAGTTTAAAAATGTGATTGCTTGCAAAACTCACCGGCACTTTTTCGAACTGGAATGCGGCGTGCCGTCTGCCGTATGACCCATGCTACGCTGACAACGGCCCTCACACGACAGACACACACTGCCACACGTGAAGTACTGGTCAAGGCACAGTGCCTCCGTCTGCGTGCTTATGGCCCCACTAAATTTGTCGTTCAATGCCTGCAAAACAAGAAACAAAGCTTAGTTTCAAACACGGTCACAATCATCAAGATGCTAAACTGAAATACAGAGCTCATATGAACGCACTTTCATGGTGAAATTACTTAGCGGCGTCTAGATATGCTATGAATGGGAGCATATATAGGCTATAATGAAGATGAATTTATTTATTTTATTTATTTATTTATTAGAACAGTCACAAACACGATATTTGGAAAGAGAAACAGGCAATTGCCCAACTGTTCGAAGCTGAAAGCTGTTCAATCTTTGCTTAACAACTTTATATTGTGGTAGGTACTGATTCAATCATTATAATCAATATATCGTATTGCGAGTCTACACATGAGACTACCCATTTACCGCTTGTGGCCTTTCTCCGTTACTGTCCCTAACAATTATATAGCGTGTCCTCAGATGTGATGATAGATGACGCCTAAGTCCTCCCATTCTATATTAGCCCAGCCTATACTTATTGTTATTCTAAACAATTAATCGCTCATTGGACTGCTATGCCCCAAAATCGCTCATTGGAAGTAACCCTGCCAAGCATATCATACTGGAATGCGAGAGACAAGGATAAAGGTTCTGTTTGGCTGCAAGTGTAACCGGTGGAGGTATTTTTAACCCTACACCACACCTGACATCATTTCTGTAACCGGTGACATATTTGTCTCCATTTAGTTTAATCTTCCAAAATATGAAATATATAAGAATACATGTGGTTCGATAGTCATTCTTGCAGACTATACCACCGCTGGCCACCAATGTAAACGGAGGGGGGTTGTTTCTTCTCTTCTATAATATCTACCAAAACTATGCTATCAAATCTCTATTTGAATCCTTGGTTGGTTGGGAGCTTTTAGTGGATTCGTTCATTCAAATACACAGATTATTATCATTAACTAATTGTCACCTATTCTAGCAGCTAGCAACTACGAGTCAGGAACTTCAATGAAAAATACTAATAAAATTTAACTTCAGGTTTATTGAACTCTAAGTAAATAGAACGAATTAATAAAAGTCAAGTAACATGTCAAATTTTCAAACAGAACAAAGTGATTCAGCAATTGATTCACAAAAAATATATTCAATACCAATCTACACATTTTGGGAACCTGCTAACTTGCTGCATTTAAATTTGGGCCTCGGTCATTCTATGAAACTAAATTTTGAGCTTAATAAGAAAAACAACAAAAGTTCAGCACTCACCATTTTAACAATATTCAAACTTAGACTCTTCAGAAACACTCACATACGCTTTAATAAAACTCACTATACTTGAACTCACACGCACAAATAATTTCCTGATTCTACTCCTACTAACTCTATAAAATTTGGTTCCCTATTCAACTAGATAAAAATTACTGATAACTGAAACATAACAATTTGTACCTCTGAATGGGAAATGGGCTCAATCAGAGGACCGAGGCTCGCACACCGTTACATGTTTTTCCAGTTACGTCTCAATTCCCACTGTGGCCTTTTCACTGAAAATTATTCCCCCTCCACGAGCGTTGAGCATAACTTCCAGTGGAAAAGCCAAAGCTGCAAAAAGGTCAATGCTCGTACAATTTTCAAATACAGTGGCTTTTTCGACATGAAATTGAAACTGCACTTGGAAAATGCACGAAAATTGCTTTAATTTTGACAACTAAGCAACAAGTTAGCAAATTCAAACAAGACAGAGTCAATTCTCACACTAAAAACGCAGGGTTCAACAAACAGTAAAATCAAAGTTCATTTCAGTTCAAAAACCTGAAAAATAATATAAGATACACACAAACAACTACAATAATACCCACTCAATATTCACACTATTACACAAGCAACCAGAAGATGAATGGGATGTTAGTATAGGGAAAAAACTCCTGGATCTTGTAAAGGACACAGGTATTGGTTTGCTCAACTAACGTAATTGGAACACACAATAAGCTACGGTTGACGTGTGAGGCTCTTTGAAACTTTGGATCCTTGAATCCGACCCTTCAAAAACATAACATAACTTACAATAATAGCCTAGTAGTTCTGTGAATAGTAGGCCTCGCACAGTTATATCATAGAGAGAAAATAGCATAAGAAGATATTCAAAGACAGAAAATCGGCTTGAAAATATTGGAACACAAACAACCAATACCATGGGATATCTTCTTATGCTAACTTTTATCTGTGATTTTCCATGTGCAGTAATGCTGTAGTGAATATCTTTCATCTTATTTGCATGCTCAATTTGATTGTAAATAGAAGTGGAGCCTGTAGACTGATTTGGGCGTAGTGCCTCAAGTCTTCCTTGTAATGAATAACTAATGAGTAACTAATAAATAATTGTAATGAGTAACTAATAAATAAATATGAATAAATAAATGAATAAATAGTAACTTCAATTCGACGGAAATATTTGAGCGTGGCATGGACAAAAATATCCTTAGAAGAAGCACTTGAAAGAGTCAAAAGTACAAATGAAGGAGTTAAGATTGGAGTAAATATAAATATCCTGGCTTTTGCAGACGACATTGTGAAAGAAGAAGACTTTGTATACCTGATACAATCAAATATTTTGATTGAAGAAACTGAATATGTAGGACTAAAAATAAATGAAAATAAAACCAAGCTCATGCAGATAAGTAGAGTTCAAAATATAAACGGACACAATGAACAATCTCTGAAAGTAAGAGACTATAATTTTAAAAAGACAGAAACTTTCACGTACTTGGGAGAGACACTCACGCACAACAACTCAGAAGAACTGGAAGTGACCAACAGAATAAGATCGGCGAATAAAAGCTTTTACGCATGCAATAAACTGCTTAGCTCAAGACTCCTCTCACATACATCAAAACTAAGACTACACAAAACTATCACAAGACTTCAGAAACATGGATACTGAATAGAAAAGAAGAAAAAAAGACCATTGTTTTTGAAAACAACATTCGAAAAATTTTTGGTCCAACACTAGAGAACGGAGTATGGAGAATCAAGCACAACTATAAAATACGCCATATATTCAATGAAGCAGACATAGTGGGTGAGATTAAAAGCAGAAGGTTACGGAGGACGGGACACATTCTGAGGAAAGAAGAAAGCGCTCTGACAAGCAGTGTACTGAGCAATAATCCTATAGGAAGGAGACCAGCTGGAAGGCCAAAACCTAGATGGTGGGACCAGGTCCGGAAAGATATGAGGAGGATGGGCCTAAACCTAGCTCCGCAGTGCAGGCTGGATGCTTGTCTGACTCGGACTAGGCGCTGAGACAGCAAATAATAGCAGCGTTGGTGGGAATGCGAGCGGCCGCAGTAACGTCTTCCACCCAGCAATGGTCAGCGTAGTTCCGCCTAGCGGACAGACGAAAGATCAAACCAGTCGGTTATTTGATCCCTCCAGCCAGGCTCAGCCAAGCAGCCGAGACAATAGAACAATGGAGTGACGGTCTTATTCGCGTTCATCAGCAGTTTTCTTTCTCACGATTATTTTGATTTTTGTGCTACCTATAATCAATAATAACTCCAGTCACCAGTAAAAAGTTTCCAGAAACGTGGTGTACTACCATATTAATGACTTTTCATGATGATTTTTAATTATTTAAAAACATTGTTAGAATTCTGAGCCCACAGGCTAAACTTGGGGTCGCTGAGAACGAATCTTCTTCTTTTTATATTTTTCTACTTCTCTATAAATTCATAAATTATCAGATATTCATTCCTGCTCGCAGACGTAGAGTTTTGTACTCTCAGCAAGCAGTATTTTTCTATCCAAATTCACAAATTAGTCCTGGTTTAGCATGTTCGAATTCTTGTTTGATGTTATTGTTATTTGTTTAATAAATTAGACTTTTATGTAATTTATAAAATATTAACTTATTACTCTAATATTGTTAAGCTGTATTATTTTTTCTCATAATTTGTAAATATTGTGAATTGGATTGAATAAAATTTGAATTTGAAATTTGAATTTGAAAAATCTGCAATCAGAATTTCTCTGTCACGAAAAAACCCAGCTGTAGGTCTTCCGGCAACCGTTAACAGTCATCCTGCAATGCGGCCGAAATACCTCCAAGTGAGACACCCATCTCGAATGACAACAACGCCAAGCTGTGAGAAACCATCCTGCACTGCGGCGCTAGGTTAAAAGAGGAGGACGCGGGTGACCGGAGGCTTAGTTGATGAGGCCAAGTACCGACTGTGGTACGAGTGGCCACCGCAGTAAGTAAGTGTAGACAAAATAAACTTCAATTTGACGGAATACCTTGAACGTGGCAAAGACAAAAGTAAACTTCAATTCGACGGAATACCTTGAGCAAAACCGTAATACCATAGACAAACGTGGGCTCCATTGTAATAGAATAACTTGAATTGAAGAGAATACCTTGAGCGTGGCATAGACGAAAGTGGGCTCCCTGGCCGACCGCACAGTGGTGTTATCCAACTGGCCGTTGACCGCCGCATGGAACTCGTGGAAGCTAGTGGGCGGCACTTCCGTACGCACACCCACGTAACGCACCGAGCTGAATGCATCCATTTCCAGCTGCAACTGCGCAAACCGACTGCGCACTATGTCTTCGGGACTCTCGTTCGCCGCTACAAACAAACAAACATCAATTTGTCAAAGGCAATAGAAAACATCTGATTTTAATTTGATGCTGGCTTTATTCAGAGTCCCGGGTTCAAATCAAGGTCCGGGCAAGATGTTTGTCAGAATTGTCAGGTCGCACCTGATCAATTTCAGGGCCTCTGACATGACCTAACGACTGTTACTAGCCAACCGGGACCGATGGGATTTAACGTGTCCATCCGAAACAAGGAATGTCCACTACCTCCTTAAACAAAGTCATAGTGCAATCTGGTGACGTCAGCACAGGTAGGGCTCCTACACCAATGAAAATTTGTTGATTTTAGCTGATCTATATCAGCTAGTGTTTTTATTGGTGTAGGAGCCCTACCTGTGCTGACGTCACTAGAATTAACTATGGCTTTGTTTAAGGAGGTAGTGGCCATTCCCGTGTTTCGGATGGACACGTTAAATCCCGTCGGTCCCGGTTGGCTAAAACAGTCGTAGGTCATGTCAGAGGCCCTGAAATTGATCAGGTGCAACCTGAATACTCTGACATCAGACCTGAGCCAGCCAGGCCACTCCATACTACCAATTGATTTGATGGAAACTTCAATCAAACTGGTTTATTTACACAATACTTTCATCACATTTTGGTTCAGTCTTTTTTTTCAAGTTTTCTTGAATTCAAGGAAACTTGAGAAAACTCCACTTTACATCAGTTTTTTAATTCAAAATATAATAGCTAGATAAATAGTTTTTATGTAGTTTTTTTTAGAAAACAATAACTTTCATCACATTTTGATTCAGTTTGATTTTTTTCAATTGGATTGTTTCAAGTTTTCTTGAATTGAAGGAAACTTGAGAAATGTAAACTCCACTTTATATCAGCCTTTGAATTCAAATATAAATAGTTTGACGTTTTGAATAATAATAATTGCCTTTCCTTTTTCCTTCTTCCTTCGTCCTGGTACCCCCAGAAGAAGGGAGTTTATTATAGGAAATATAACAAACAAAAATGAAAAATACACTTATAAAAAGAAATCTTACAAACAAAAAAAAGAAGAATAATACCCAAAGCAAGAATGAAAAATGATAACAAAATTCCTTTTCAGTGGAAAATTTCAAAATTTATAAACCAGACAAAATATAAATTCTCCAAAACCTTCTAAAGAAGGTTTGACTGGAGGAGTCAAGTTTCAGATTATTAAAAAAAACATAGAAATAGTACATTGATATAACCAATCAGTGATCTCAAAATAATAATTTTTAATTCAAATCATATCAAAAGAAAAATAGTAATAATAATAATACTGAGGATGATGCCCACATAAGCTCTTAGGCTTGTGCGTGGGTAATGAGTGAGAGGGATGATGATGAGAGATGACGACTACTTTTTAGATAGTCGGGACCAACGGCTAACGTCTACTCCGAAAGACGGGGTGGCCGTATCCGTGTGATTGTGCTGTGATCAAAAACTTTTGGCCCCGGTCGAGATTCGAACTCGGGTTCTCTTGATTATTAGACCGGCGAGCCACCCAAAGGAGTTGAGAGGTCTGGTGATCTGAAAATAGCAATGACATACCGTAATTTGACAATTTATTTCCAAATTTTTACTCACACGAATGCAGTGTCCTAGTATTATGTGTTTCGTGAAACAGTATGACAGCTGGACCGAGGGCCGAAAGGGGCCTGCCCCCCTCAAGCCCACCCCCTGCTCCACCACCCACAGCGGCCAGCGCCCCCTGGAAGTGCTGAGTGTAAGCTCTAGACGCCCAGCCCAAAAATTTGAATATGTCGTTGTGTAGACGTTCAGCGCGGGTACGATACACCACTATGTCTGACACTGCTAGGACCTGGAAAAAATATAAGTTATTTGATTAAGAAAACTATAAATGAATAAAATTTATGTATTGTAAAACTGATAAATAAATATTGCATAATGATATATATATATATATATTTTTTTAGTTGAACTGAATGAGAGTGATAGTAATTGACCGAACGTAGTGAGGTCTATGCTTTAACTCGGATTTTCTTTTGTCTGTCTGTATGTAACGCGATTACAGCCAAACACGTTGATAGAATTCGATGAGATTTGGCAGGAATAATCCTTTTTCAACTGCGCGTCGATGTATACACAAGGTTTTATTTTATAAATTTAGCATTTTAAGGATAATATGAAAAGAAAAGAAACTCCTCCATACTCTGATATCACTATATATATATCATCTACTTTGAAGATAGGATCAATCAGACTATAGAATTATTCATAATCAATCAGCTGACAAGTGGATTATTCATTGCATGCATTACACAGATGTCTGGCAATGTCTATTTCTATAAGGTAGGGTTTCAATATTTTTTATGATGCGTGCCCATCAGTATCAATATTCTCACATTTGAAAAACAAATTTAATAGGTGATTGAAAATGAAATAAAAAATGATTAAATGAACTGCTGAAGAAATTATAATATTATCGATTGAAAAATATTTTTATCAGATGGAAAGATTATCACGGAACTGGATAAATTATAATAAGGGATAACAATTCAAACGTGAACTGAGTTTATTAACATAAGTGAGTTTTTGATCTTGGAGAAAACAAATAACAGTTTTTAAGAGTAAATTATGATTCAACTGAATCAACTAGAACAGGTGACATCAGATACTTGTGGATGAGAAAACTGTGTGAGGTCTACTGTTCACAGAACTACTAGTATGATATGAGATGTTAAATCATCACAAATTCACAATAATTAATAAGGGACAGACCATATTAAGCGATTTTTCAAGCGTTTTTTCAATCAGCCAATCGGAGAGCTTCTTCCTGTCCTGCCGCCTCTCAAAACACCGTCTGAAAACGCCTAATATGGTCCAGCCTTAAAAGTCATACATTAAGCAAGAAGATTAAAGAAAAATGTAGTAATTGGAATTGATGTAAAAATTATGATAATTAGGCCAATTCTTGGATCATATATTACGTGAATAATAGCATGATTCAGTGAGACATATAACTCAAAGAACTGTAAAAAGCTTACAAAATTACAGAATTTCCAATAAGATCTTGGATGATACCCAATTCAGCTCATGCTTGTACATGGGTACTTGAATCGAATGATCAAACAGCCATTCACTTGATGGATTCGAACCCAAGACAAGGCGAAGTAATAGCAAACTAAAGTTGCGATGTTTCAGAACACTATACCAAGCTGGCAAATGACTTGGAAAGTATGCAAATGAATAAAAAATTAGAAATCAAGTAATTTCAAATCAACTTAATAAGTTTTCTTTATATTATAAAATGTTCATGTTGACATTAACAAAAGTTTTCAGACAGCCGTTTTCGAGAAAATCGCGAAAACCCTTGTTTTTGACAACAATTTCTCCGCCATCTTGAATTGCATTTGATCAAAATTGTTCGTGTCGGATCCTTATAGGGGAAGGACCTTAAGTTCCAAATTTCAAGTCATTCCGTTAATTGGGAGATGAGATATCGTGTACACAACACACACACACACACACACACACACACACACACACACACAACACACACACACACACACACAGACCAATACCCAAAACCACTTTTTTGGACTCAGGGGACCTTGAAACGTATAGAAATTGGGGTACCTTATTTTTTTTCGGAAAGCAATACTTTCCTTACCTATGGTAATAGGGCAAGGAAAGTAAAAATGATAAGTTAACAACATTACATTCAACAATAAGTTGAGAAGTTGTGTTTATTCAACAAATAAACATAAAATACAGCAATCAAAATACTGTATTCACTTCAAAGTTGAAACTGTCATCATTCCTTATACTATAATATCAATGCTTCCCATTCAGTCAACGCTGCCAGTTAGAAGTGAATCTCACTGCAATTTATTTGCCAACTGATAACCCAAATAACCTACAAAACACAGCAATGATGACGTCACAGTATGCTTCTAGAAATGCGCGGAAATTGTACGAAATAAAGCTAATCTAATCGAAAACTCTTATCTGCTTTAGCTAGAGAGCTAGACCATGAAAAGTGGATTATCATCATCTCCATATCAATCAATGCTAAATTAAGTGAACTGCATAAATGCAACTGATCCCACGCGATGGAGCTGTCAAAAGTTTATGAATTATGTGGTCCGGTCATTGTCCGTAATTGAACTTCAATTAAATTTTAATTGCTGATTAGACGGAACGTTAGGTTACATAATTAAGGGGCCAATTCATATGATGTGCATAAATTCATTTATATCAATATTCAATTTGTTATATAGAACACTTTTATTTAAATTAAAATAGCATCAAGATACCCTTTTAATATTTTATTAAAAATAAATATATATCTATATAATAAGAGATAGTAGGGTTGTGTTTGTTCGCATCAAGACATGCCAACTTGTGGATTGCATACCGGAAAAACGGGAATGATTTAGATCTTCAAATTTTGCACATAGATTCTAAAAATATCAATCTCGTGCACCTCGAAACCTGAATTTCAATTTTGCTTCTAGATTTTTCAGAATTAATGTTGAAATGGGACATGAATACATAACTATGTTAATGTAGAACTATAATCTAGAGCAAGGTACCTAGAATACGTATTCTAGGTACATTGATCTAGAGATACTACCTCTTCGAAACAGATGGTAAAAATTGCTAACTAAATTAATAGCCAGTCCAATTTTGTCAGGTTGACATCAAGTTGAGGAAGGTTGCTGAACAAGATTTGAGTTATGTCACTTTATTATGTTAGTATCAAGTTGAAGAATTTGTCTATACTATAACAAAGGAAAGAACTGGCTTATACACGTACGGGATATGAAAATTATGTTTGACGCATCATCACGTCTAAACTACTGGACTGAAATCAACTTTGAATTTTGCATACAGTTTCTTAATTAACTGAGGATGGTTCTATGCCATCTATGCCAACTTCAAACTCTTCAATATTCCACTCAGTCAAGTTTTCAGTTTGTCAAGTTTCAAAATGGACCCTTGCGGGGCACGGGTTACCTGCTAGTAACTATATAAATTGAATGTAATCATTCTCTGTTGTATATCCATACTTTTTCACTGTTAAAATTCAAGTAATCATTCTATTATATTCGGTTTTTAATCAAATCGAATTGAAAATTTCTAGTTTATTTATTTCTGGACTGAAAAGTGGACTCGAGTCAAATTCAAGTGGATAGCATAACCTATAATTGTTATTCATTCATAACTCTACCTTCATTGTATTATCATTCCTCCCATCATCATCACCTAGGCTTAAAATACTTCTAGAAAGTCGCCTTTGTAAAAAAAAAATGATATACAAGTTATATGTAAAATAATAATATATAAATAAATGTATATATTTATGTTCAATAAAATATAATGAGGGTACCTTGATGTTATTTTTATGTCAATTTATTTCATTCATTTTATTTAATGACAAAAATACGTGGTGGATGAAAAAGAGTAAGAGTAAGAGTAAGGCACTTACTCTTAACACAATTTTGAACAATATAGTCCAAATTTTCAGGTTTTGTCCGTATTTCTGTTTATGCCAAAGGTTTTTTCATTCCATGAATATTTATTCCGGAAGGAATAAATCATCAATTTTTAATTTTGAAGGTATAAATGTATTGGGCTTTATATGAATGCATGCATAAAAATGTATCTATTTATAAAAAGAAATAAGAGACTTAACAATTCAAAAACAAATGAAAAAGTACAATAAGCATAAATATGTGACACGCACATTATGTAATAAATCTAGTAGATTTTAGTTTAATTGTTTGGAAATTGAGTCTAAAATGCCGGTAAAAGATTAGTCTGTAGTATTTGAAATTAGTGACCTAATTTAATAGCTTATATAGCCAAGTTATCTAGATTATTCATATCATGGAAAAACTTGAAATAAGAACCTTAACCTTGTCAGTATCTACAACAGTATTGAATTTACTGAATAATTTTCTACAAAACGTTTTTAGTACTAGGCTAAATACTATAACAGCAATGTCGGTTAAAAATTAGCGTTCACTAGTTGTCATTCATGACCTATTTTTAACAGCTTCTATTGCAATTTTATAATGTAACATTCAACGGTAAAATTTGAAAGTAAAACCAAGACCTAGTCAATATTTCTCATGTTCCAATTTTCAATAAAACGCTTTCAATACTGAATAGTCAGTTAATATCCATAACAATATTCCTCATGTTTCAATATTGAATAAAACGCTTTCAATACTGAATAGTCAATATCCATTACAATATTCCTCATGTTCCAATTTTCAATAAAACGCTTTCAATACTGAATAGTCAGTTAATATCCATAACAATATTCCTCATGTTTCAATATTGAATAAAACGCTTTCAATACTGAATAGTCAATATCCATTACAATATTCCTCATGTTCCAATTTTCAATAAAACGCTTTCAATACTGAACAGTCAGTCAATATCCATAACAATATTCCTAATACTTCAATTTTCAATAAAACGCTGCGAATACTGAATAGTATTCGTCTAGCATCAATGCAAACGACTAGAAAATAATGTAAATTCAATCGAGAATAAATAATAATTCCACCACTGCAAACAATAGTAGAGAACTGATAACAATTGTTATTCAGATAAGAGTTGCATAATAAACAGTCCGATGTTTTCATTTTTTTTCCCGAGCAAAAAATGTAAAGCTTTCTATCAAGCCACGACTACAGCTAGATTCGCTTTAAACTGTCAGCATTCTTCATAAATGGGCAAGTAATGCTACCCATTCATCTAATACTGACAGTTTAAAGAAAATCTCTCTGTATGCTACGCCACTGAATGTGGCAAGTATCCAATGTTTTTCAAAAAAATTTTGTAGTGACTATGACTTCATCTTCATTATGTTTTTGATTGATAATAAATATAATTAATGCATCACGTTGAATAAAGATTGATTATAACATAAGGATTAAGATAATAATTTATTCCAAAAAAACAACATTTTTTCATAAAGGTCAGTATTTTCATGATAAACAATCCATATCATCTTGAAACTTTTTATAAACCTGGAAATTCCTTGTTATTCTTATCAGTTCAAGTGTTTATGTTTCTGACGAATCAGAAAATGAATTGAAACTTTGAATAGAAAGCTTATGAAACCATCAACTATTATAGTTGATATCAACTATAATAGTGAGATATCTTCATTATCGGCTATCTACTATATTATGCCTACTCATATTTATTATGTGCCAAGCTTTATGGATAAGTGGGTCCACTATCTACTATTGTTGTGCCGTATTTTATTTGTTTTTCTCTGAAATATTCTATTCTATCTTCTCCGCGAACCCACCACATTCGCCGTTCCTCTATGTTTCAACCCTAAAGGTAACCGTCCTCTGGAACCATATTCAACCGATCCGTTCGGCCGTTGGATCGGACGAATCTGCCGGCCGAATATGGTCGTCCATTGGAACAGTTTACGTCAGTCTAGTTCAGTAGTTGGCTGGTTGCCAATTATTAAATTAACTATTATCATAGCCACCAAAATTTTTCATAAACAATGATTATATTAGATGGAAATTACTAAGATATTGCAATTATTCAAATGTTAATGAATTAATTATTTATTATTAAACGAAAATCAAAATCAAAGGCTGCAATTCACCCCGAAGACTTCTGCTACTGAAAATATTGACAACAGGGTAAACAGCTAGATGGAAATGATTGTATTGAGATTTTGAAAATTGAATAAACAAATATCCACTAAATTAGTTATTCGTTACAATAATCTTACCTTCAACAAATATTCACTAAATTAGTTATTCATTATTAAGCAATCTTTGTTCACAGATTCCTTTGAACATCTCAACGATGATATCTTTTGTCTCGCATATCCCACAATGGAACATACTCTTGGACCAAACTTATCAACTTTTCATTGCCTATAGTTACAATTTTATTAAACAGAATAACTTCAGACTGTGGACCAATTTTAGGTTAGGAACACTTTGTTGCCTCAGCTCGACTAGTTAGTTCAGCCGGATAGAGCCGGAAAATACCATTCAATTCGGAACGAGAAGTTCCGGAGACGGCCGTATGAACCTGTTGCAATGGACGAGCATCTATTGCTTTCTTTGTTGGGGGATCGTTCGGACAAGTTCGGGAGTTTTCGGCCGATGCTAGTTAGGACGAAATCGGTTCCAGTGGACGGCCCACCTAAGCCCTTCGCAACATCATCCATTTTACACAAACGTCAAATCTTGAATTCAAGAAAACTTGACTAATGTAAACATCCGCTCACCTTCAACAAGGTGAGAGTTAGGTAGAGAGTTAGTGGGGAGGATATTTTTAATATTCTTTCCGAAGAATGGACATTGATATGTCTAAAGCTCCGCCAATTTATGTAGATGCATAACAATATAATTATTATCTATAGTTATTATATTACAAATTGCTTTTTCATATCATATACAGTTCAATAATTATTTTCTTAGTCTATATATTATGTAAATTCATCTATAATTTTGCTGTGTTGTAAGCTATTGTATATAAGTGTATAAGCCAGTATATATTGTAATCTACATAAATAAAGTACTCAATCAATCAAAAACAAAAACCTGGTCCACTGGTTCTCCTACGAAGTGGACCCAGCAATCCTTCAGTATCGAGACAGATGACCTTCAAGAAAACTTGACATCCACTTACCTTCAACAACAACCTGGTCCGCTGATTCTCCTGGGAAGTGGACCCCAGCAGTCCCTCGGTGTCGAGACAGATGACCTTCATCCTGGGGTCATAGGCGGCCCACACACCCAGCGTGCACGAGGTCTGTTCACAGCTTGTCCTGAACACCTCCTCGCCCCGGAAGAAGGTCTGATTCAGCGTGAACGACTTGCCGTCTCCCGTGTTGCCGAATATCGAGACCACCTTGACGCGCGACCCCGGGTCACAGCCGAGCTTGGTCACAAATTCGGAGCCCGACGAGACCTGTCATGAAAAAAATAATTTTACTTCCTTTGGAATACACACAAGCAATAAAATTTAAGCTACATACTATTTAAAACACAATATAAAATTTACTGCAGATATCCTACACTATTAAACGAGCAATTTCTGTTTATATATTTAGATGTTTATATAGATGTATAGGCTATGTATGTGACCGGATCTCGAAAACGATTCTCACGAAATTAGGAAGAAAGTAGGTTTATGATATAAAAATTCGATTGCACTAGATTTCAACCCTGGGATAACTTGCTGAAGGACATTAAAAGGATAAATACGTTCTTGGAAAAACATCTGGAAATTTTTTCGTCTGTTGATGATGAAAGTGAGTGAGCGAGTGCATGTATGTGGAACTGAGACAAAATTATGACTCAGCTGTTGAACTTTTGTAATCATTCAATCAGTGCCGGTTGTACAAGAGCCGGTTAAATTTTAATCCTGATTAATTCCAGTAGAACCAATCTGATAAGCTCTCTTTTTGAAATGGTCTTCTCTGATTTGGATTAAAATTTAACATGCTTTTGTGAGAGAAATTTTTGCATTCCTCTGAAAATTAATCTCAATCCACTGTGATTAGATAGAACCTTTCTGTATGAACTATAAATATATTATAATTTCTTCTTTCGTAATAAATTGTATATGCTTTTGTACTCCAGAGCGGAGCTGCTCGGTGCCCCCATATTAAAGTAGTTACTTGTGAATACCATGACAAATAAATTCACTTTATGTGTAGTTGAGAAGTTGATATTGTGGTAATTATTCATATTAAATAAAAAGACTAAGAAATTGTCAAAAACCACAGATTTTATTTAAAGTTGGAAAGACCGGTTTCGGTTGTTACACCATTGTCAATCTCTGATAAACTCAGAGGATAATAAACTGTTTCTTAGTCTTTTCATTTATTACAAATAAATTATATTCTAAAAAAGTTATAACTATTAGTCTATATTTATACAAGTTAGTGAAATTTTTGTTTAATTTATGCTTCATGAATTCATTATTAACTAAGCTATAAGGACCGGTTTCTATCTACAGGTGTAATGCACCATTCAATGTATAGATATCAAAGAAACCGATTTGTAGGACACATATTAAATTTAATGAACTATCAGTTGGTATGATGGTCCATTACATTTAAAAAATGTTCTACAAACCGCGCATTAGGCTGCATTCGCACACAACAGTGACAGTAAAAATATAATTGCCATAAGCTCAAACGGTATTATTCATACTCACCTCACTCGACTGAGCTGAATGGGAATAGGTCAATTAGAACTTGTTGGTATTATACAGGGTGTGTTAATTAAGTTTCAAGACTGATTTTTTCCTGCGTAGCGGAGCCCTTCCAGACCGGTCTCTTCAGCCTTGCTTGGTTGGGAGAGTCTCAGGCAAGCGACCGAGCACTCGTCAGTTGCCGGCGAGACGCTGAAGTGACGCATCACGCGTCAAGTCAATGTGTGTGTTTTTTTTTCACGTCGAAAAGTCGCGACAGTGAAAATGCAGCGTTTGATCAAGCAGCGTTATTCGGTGAAGATCTGTGTCAAACTTGGCAAGAACGGCCAGGAAACGTTCCAGATGCTTTAGCAGGCTTACAAAGAAGACACAATGTCCCGGGCTATGGTTTTTGTGTGGCACAAGCGCTTCAAAGAGGGCCGCGATGACCGTTCTGGATGGCCTTCAACTTTGCGGAATCTGGCCAAAGTGCATGATCCATAAAGAGTTTGTTCCGGCTGGACAGACTGTCAATGGACAATATTAGGCGGGAGTGATCCGTCGTTTGACGGATCGAGTCCACCGCGTCCGTCCGGAGAAGAAAAATGATTGGGTGCTGCACCACGACAACGCTCCCGTGCACACCTGCCTGGCTGTCACCGAGCTTTTGGCCCGAAACAACGTGGCAACGCTGCCGCAGCCACCCTACAGCCCAGACGTCGCCCCAGCGACTTCTTTTTGTTCCCCCAGATGAAGAAGGACCTGAAAGGGAAGCGGTTTGGCACCGTCCAAGCGGTCGAAGCGGCTTCGACGAGGGTTTTAAACAACATTCCAGTTGAGGAGTTCCAGAAAGCCTTCGAACAGTGGAAAACTCGCTGGCAGCGGTGTGTCGACTCAGAAGGAGCCTGTTTTGAAGATTTTTAGCCCGCTGTACATGAATCTTCAATAAATTTATTTTCCTGAGATAACACACCCTGTATATTCACTGTCACTCTTGTGTTCGAATACAGCTCTAATAAAATGATTATTTAATTTTCCTACAGTTACGTTGAAAAGTGGCCATTGCTGCACTGATTACAGAACGCAAAGAATCACTTTTCCGCTCTAGTGCGGGAAAAATTTTTCTGCACTCCAGATTTGCAACATGGCAACGCAAAATACTTAGTAGGTTATATGGAGCAACAGTGCAGCAAAATCAAAATGAAGTTGGTAACAGTGACTGCTGTGGCTGCTATAGTGAGCAGAGGTGCAACGAAGCACAACGCGCTAATTATTAGTATTATATATTATAACCAAGGACAACATTTTTATTCAATTTGACAATAAATTAAGGTTTTTATCAATAATAAAATTACACAGAAAAACATTTGATGCATTTCAGGCAATTTTACCCATAATTACCCACTTTTCATATTCAATGGTAACTGTAGGAAAAACTTAATGTGAAATACGTGCGCAAAGTTCCTCTGCTGCACTCAACAAACCATTCCGCCCTCGCCTACGGCTCGGGCGTAAACGTTTCTTTCGGTGCAGCAAACTGTCACTTTGCGCACTAGTTGCACAAATAACTATTTTAATCCCAATAGTATACGAGTTATGTAAGTCTTTATCCTGTTCATAAGAATTATCGATAACAATAAACTCCTTGCACACAGGGACAATAGTGACATCCACTAGATGCTGCCTGTAGTAGTGGCAAAACACAGCACAAAATGGCATTATCAGCGTTCAAATTATTTTTCATATAGAAAATTGAAAGGATTTCAGTAGCTGCCACCTGCCACTAATTACCAGCTATAGTGGACGCTAATATTGTCCCTGTGTGTTAGAAGCATACTTTGCATTTGAGAGCATAATAGAAGTGACAGCACAAAATAATATTGCTGGATGCTAGAGTCCTAATTTTGAGTTTCAAGTCTCATAACATCATACTGTGCTTAATGTATGTCAAGAGGATACATAGTACACTGGCTTCCCACTGGTGACACTCTGGTGACATCCACTACAGTACCATAACAGCAGCGTCGTGAACTGTTGGATATCCCCAAGAGACGTCTCCACCGTTCACAGGCCAGTTATAGGATTTCTGCCCTGAAATACTTCAACAAGCTGCCTCCTGGTGTAAGGCAGAGTTGGTTGAGGCCGCCTTCAAGAGAACCGTTCGGAAGCTACTGTGTGACAAGGCATATTACAGTGAGCTTATGGGAGGAAAGGAAATTTGAATTTCTATTCAAAGTGGTAACTGGTTAGAATGGTTGTGTGTTGAATTACGTGTTTTGAGTTTTATGACACCATTGATACTATGGGTACGCGACTAGGTGCCACCCCGGATACTTGTCCCCTTTTAAAACCGGTTTTTAGTGGACAAGTAGACATGAGCCATACCCGTCTAGTTGTCTCCTTTCTGAGGAGGTGATAACTAGTCGGGGGGGGGGGGACACCCTGTCGCTAGGGTGCGAGGTTTCAAGTTGTCGTTTACGGTCATGACTAGTTGGCACCTCCGGTCCAGTAGGTGGTAAGTAGTCGGGGGGTCACCCTGTCGCTAGGGTGCGAGGTGTCAAGTTGTCGTTTACGGTCATGACTAGTTTGCACCTCCGGTCCAGTAGGTGGTAAGTAGTCGGGGGGTCACCCTGTCGCTAGGGTGCGAGGTGTCAAGTTGTCGTTTACGGTCATGACTAGTTTGCACCTCCGGTCCAGTAGGTGGTAAGTAGTCGGGGGGTCACCCTGTCGCGAGGGTGCGAGGTGTCAAGTTGTCGTTTACGGCCATGACTAGTTGGCACCTCCGGTCCAGTAGGTGTCAAGTAGTCGGGGTGACAACTTGACGGCAATGGCATATTTTTACGAGGGTACAAGTAGTCGTCTACGGTCACGACAACCTATCCCCTCGACTCTTTCTCTTTTTCTCGGCTCTTCATTTGAAAGTTGGAAAATGAAGCCTAAGTTCAAGTTCTATATGAAAAGGCATTAAGATTCCTAATTTTGTGCTAGCGCAAGTGTATGTAAATAATTATTTATCCTCATATTAATCACCAGACTACATGTAATACCTCAGTTGATAACCAGACTGATAGCTTCATCTGCCATATCATTGATGGATGAAAATTTTACTGTTCTAGCATTAGGCTCAATTTACTCGTAAACGGTGCGTCTGACGGGAAAATATAACTGAATAAAATGTGTTTAGAATTGTGTTCTACATCTGGTTCAGTCATCAAAAGGGCTTATTACTCATTTTTTTCTATTTTCAACCAACTCGAAAAATGTGTCCTAAAAATAGCTAAGACGGCGAATATCTCCCGAACCGTGCGTTTAACGGGAAAATGTTACTGAACCAAAAGTGCTTAGAATTCAATTCTACATCATAACCGTTAATAAAAATTGCTTGAACACTCCTCCCTACGCCGTGGGGGTGTAAGTTGTGCCAGCTGGTGCTCTGCAGGTGACAAGTAGTCAGCGTGCAAGGTGTCATGTAGACATGAGCCATCCCCGTCTACTTGTCTCCTTTCTAAAGAGGTGACAGCTTGTCGGGGGGACACCCTGACACGAGGGTGCGAGGTGTCAAGTTGTCATTTAAGGTCATGACTAGTTGGCACCTCCGGTCCAGTAGGTGTCAAGTAGTCGGGGGACAACTAGACGGCTACCCGATACTATAAGTGAGGGTAATGGATAAATCAAAACTTAAAAAGTTTAAACTCGAATGCTTCTATTCCCACTGATACACGTAACTTACTGTGATTATTCTGTTCAGTATCAATTTTCTACTGTACTGTAAATAATTATAGCTGATTTATAGAGCAAGCGGGGTGACTATGGTCAAATTTGAAAATTTGTTATCATATTGATTTCCTTGGAAACAAGTAAAGCTATTATGAAATAAAAAATACCCACTTATTCTCCACTATTTAGTGATCATTTTGACATATAAAACAAAAATTCAATGTCAAAATGCTTTCTTAAAAAAAATAAGTCGGATCCTTTTTTTAATTTTTTTCTTCTCCAAACTCCTCGGTCCAAATATATAAAGATGTAGTCCCTGGCATCTAATTTTTTTGTATGACTAAGCCTGGTATGTAATAAAGAGGTTCTGTGAGTTTCAGTTATATATCTTATTGTATATTTTTTAAAGATTTTTTTGTAAACGCTACCAAAATCTTGACTGCGATGGGGTGACTATCATGGTCAAAGCTAAAAACAATTTTGACTGAGTGAAAATTCAGAATTTTATTTTTTTAATCTATTAAAGTTATTAGTTGGTGTAGGTGTAGGACTTATATAGGCCTGACCTATTATGATTTCTATAATTTTAGTTCTAAAATCCTGATTTTTTAACACACTTGATGTTGTGCGGACTTTCAAAGCCCACTACGGCAATATTAGCGCAAGAAAAAAAAATTCAGCCATTTAATAGAAATGATATTTCTTCTTGTGATATTTCTTCATGATAAACTGTGTTCATTAATCTATAAAAGTGGTTAGTTTAAAGTGTGTAGGACTTCTTATATTATTTTAGTATTTTCATAAATAGACTCAAAGTTTTGCGGTTTTTCATCACCGAAAAATTTACGACAATTTTCCAAAGGTTATAACTTTTTATCTAAAACTTATAACTTAACGATATTTTTTCCTAATAAACTATGTATATTCATCTTTAAAACTCCCAATTTTCAAGTTTGTAGTGCTTATTATTATTATTATATGATTTTTTGTTTAAAGTGCCCACTTTATCTAAATCTCAACTTTTGTATAAACCTACTTAGAAGTAACATTTTTGAATAAAAAATTATACCAAATTGTAGCCAAAAGTCTGCTCTTTCTGACCATTGTAGCCCCACATCAGTGAAGAGAGTGTATGCAGTAGTAATAGGTTAGGTGTGACTAGAGTCACCCCACTTGCGGGGTGATACCTAATGGTCAGCCAAAAAAAATTTTTCTCCAATTTCCTTCTAGATTAATTATTTTTCTATAACTTCCAATAAGCAACCAGATTGGGGGTATAAATATATACCATGAACCCATGAACATAGAATTATGTTGAGAATTAACAAAGTTACGAATGAAAATGTGCGTTTTTTGACCATAATCACCCCACTTGACGACATATCCCTAATTTAAATGATTAATTCTTCACTGCATGAAATATTACAAGAATATATCAATTATTAGGTTGCTAAGGTAAACTAAATAGTAATCTGCACCTGCTTACTAACCTTCATCTGCTCATTTCCATCCAAAAGTAGAAAACTACGAGTTAGATTTCCATTTTCAGTCGATGCGCCCAATTTCAAAGAAGTAAACTTGTCTTCTTGAAGAACATTTGTCAGTGTTACATCCGGCCTAAAATACTTTGGGGTTTTACTTTTGAGTTTTGGCTGAGAGTAATTATTTGAGTCGGTATCCAATCCTTCACGATTGATCATGAAACCATCCAGAGATTCCATAATTGCAGATGAATTGGAATATCCTCCTGAATGGCCAAAACCGTGTGGAAGATCGTTGGTAGGGAACTCCATAAAATAATTAAACGTCTGTCATCACTTCAAAATAATAAATAAAGCAAAACACACGATTGCACCATAAGTATAAACAGTACACTAGTTCATTGCTCCTTTGTTATCGAGTAACAATTATCAGAAGTATACATACAGGAACTCCATAAAAATGGAATTTTCATGCAGGTAAATCGCAATTGCAGAGAAAATCGCAATAATCGGAGTAATTAACAAACGTCCGCAACAAGTAATGTAAACGTTAGCCTTGAACGCCAAATATTAAAGTAAAAACTTTCTATTCGAACACGCTGGAAAACCTTTTGTAAAACATGAAGTTCTATGCAAGATAAAACCAACTTAAAACTTTGATTTATGAAGTTGATCACTGAAATTTTTGCTTTACTAAAATATTTACTAAACAGAATAAATGAGTGATTCACTAGAGATTAATTTACAACACAATTGCAAAAGTGATAAAGAAGAATTAACAAGATTTGCCGTCTTCAAAAACACTCTACACTGCATTCAACAATAGTTTCTGAAATCCTCAAAATACAAAACATATGATTGCCATCTTTCACTGCCTACTCGATTGGTTTGCTCTTTGTTCATGATCGAGACTAAGCTTATTCTGAAGGCGGTAGAAGAACGTTCACTACGTCACGTCCCGTTATGAGCATACTAAAACAACATGGATGTCTTCTGAAAGCGTTGTGTGATTTTAGTTTTATTCTTTATACAACAAAAATAATTTGTTTTTAAATACAAGTCTAGTTGCTCTAAAATAGTTTTTACGTATTTATTTGAATGATTGAAGTTCACCGAGTATCCAGTCAACTCATACTCCACGGTGATTAACAAATTCCTTTGCCTCTTGCTAGGCTTGGGCTGTGATTTTGTTTCTGCAAGACCGAGTCCTATTTTTAAAGTGAATGGTGGGTCTATGCCTTTGACTTGAATATTATTATTGATTTTCGTCTATTTTTAATTCTATGGTTGTGTTCTGTTGATTTAATTAGGTCAATGCGCGTTTTTCTTCAATTAAACGCAATGAATGTCTGTTGTTTTCACGCAATTCACATTTTACGCATCTAACCTAAGTTGGAAAATCTGACTACTACAGTCTATTGTTTGTAACTCCAATGTTAATTTTTTGATGACAATTCAATCCTGAGCTTCTATAAAATTCTCAAAGCTATTGAAACTTTATTTCCTTTGTATATGACATTATTGTGAAATAATATCCCAATTACAAAAAAAAACTAAAGACTTACTCAAATCTCCTTTGTTATTACATTTTTCGGCATTAACATGATGTTTTTCTCATTGCTTTAGTTATAAAAGAATACAATTTATTTTAGTTTAAAAATAGCTATTATTTATAATAAAGAATAATACTTTTGGTTTTCTTAATAATTATTTAAGTAAGTTGATAAATTTCATAAGTTTACAAGAAGTAGACAACAAATATTTTCTTAGCAAATTTACGTGTCTCAACTATTTGCCTTGATACATAATTAACAGTTTATATTTTTTGACATAATTATTAGTAATTAGTTTTGACATGATTTGTTATTAAAACTCCTGAGAGGCCAAAGTATGTCCTTCCGATTGATCTGGACATTTTAAAAATTAATTTGAGTTATTTCTGGACTACTCTCCAGTTTCCATCACCCACTCATCTCTTAAAACAAAAAGTTTTCTAGCACCTCAAAATTCAATGTTTTCTGCATGACATGAAAGTCATGGATTAAAAAATCACCATAGGTTTAAAAATAATCTAAGTCAAGCATCAATAGAAAAGATACATTCTCCCCGTTATTTTAACATGATATTCTTAATTATTAATACATTCCATAATTGAGAGAAGTGATAGCTTATAACTTACTTGAAAAAAAAAACATTTTTTGGAATGTTTTCAAATTTATCAAAAGAAGAATTGAATTTCCTTCAATTCAACCCTAAAACTTTTTTCGTACATTCAAAAATACTTAAATTATACATTTAAAAAAGACGCAGTTTTGCACAATTTTGGCAACGCTGTTATTTCTTCGGATGGAGGACCAAGTTTTTACTTGTTAGGAAAATGTTTAACCAGACCTAGCCTAGGTCCAATCAGTTCAATCTTAGTCATAATTAAATACCAAGAAAACTAATCAGAAGCCTTTTCTAATTGGTTCTCATTAAATTTAATCATGATTAAAATTTAACTGGCTTTTGTGCACCGGGCCTTTGTTTAACAGGCTAAGTTTGGTTATGAGTGAGTAATTTAGATATTATCCTTCCCAAGTCATCTATAAGTGAAGGAGTCACCTAACGTATTTGTTGCTTGACCCGAAATTTTTTAATAAAAAATACTTTAGAGCATAGGCCTACTTTCAATTTACTTCAGGTTTGATGGTTTGATAAAGTTATGTATGTTAGGTTTCGACAACATATTTGAAAATATCATCCAGGGAAGCCTCTAAATATATCACCATGTTAGATATTTCTACCGGTACTTAGGTACTTAATTGACAACTTGCAATGAGAAAACTATTTAGAAAGAATTGAAAAAAATGTTAGGAAAACCCCTTTTTTCTAAGTTTGTTTTCTTTTTAATTTGGATTTATTTACCAGAAAACACAAAAGGATCATAAAATGGTTGAAAATTTAATCATTCAGAATTTACAGAAAAGTACTACAGGCTTATAAGCCCAAAACGGTTCCAATTCTAATTTATACAACAGTCCAAATGTAGCATGTGTCACTTAACATTCTTCAATTACACACTCAATTTACAATTAAAAACACAAAAATCATTTTTCAATAAAAAAATACTTCTAAATTATACGTACTTTTAATCCAATTCAATTGACTAGTCATGTTTACTAAGAACCCTTTGTACAGGGAAACTTGAATCAACTGGTGGTCTTGTATCAAAATGGACCACATTACAGCAAACGAAATTTAACATTGATTCAATCAAGCTTTAGGCCGCATCCACACTCTCACCAAGTGCGTACAAATGACGACGTTGATGGCTGCTTTTCCAACGCTCGTCTTCACTGGCCTTTGCTTGTCATCGCTCCGAGTGAAGTCCAGTCAAGCGAAGGCGATAGGCCAGCCGAGCATCCACAGATGATCACATTGCAGGCAAGATCAACCTGACCAAGCTTACCAGCTTCGCCAGCTTACTTGATACTTGAATCCTTCGTCGATGACCATCTGAGATGACCAGACAGACTGTGTCAAGGAAGACGAGGGGCACGTTCCCTCAGATTCTGGTGAGGCCGTGGATTTCGTTGGGGAATAAAGGCTCATCCTCCAGTTCCGTCAGCGAATAGATGGGCCGCTCTACCATTCGCTCCTTTATCGTGCGTTTTAAAGCATTTTTTTTCAGCATCCTTAACAGACCTGGGGAGCTGATTGAACAATTCAAGAGCCGCTATGTGGAAGCTCCTTTGGGTCCCTGTCAGTCTGCTACGGAGTATATCCAAGTTCCCTGCCCCTCGGGTTTGGTGAACATGTACACTACTCCGTTTCTTCAGGCTGTCCACTTTGTCTTTTACATATATACAGACCTGGGGAGCTGATTGAACAATTCAAGAGCCGCTATGTGGAAGCTCCTTTGGGTCCCTGTCAGTCTGCTACGGAGTATATCCAAGTTCCCTGCACCTCGGGTTTGGTGAACATGTACACTACTCCGTTTCTTCAGGCTGTCCACTTTGTCTTTTACTTATATTAATGAGCAATACATGTACTGGCTGAACATTGTCATAATTCTCAGTTTTCTGAAGAGTGGCCTGCAATGTTCCAGGCGGTCCGAGAAGGTTATGATCCTGGTTGCCTTTTTCTGAAACAGTAGCACGTCCGATGCAGTCGAAGCATGCCCCCAAATCAAAATCCCGTAGGTTATATGGCTGTGGAACAGTGATAGGCTGTCAGCAAATAATCCATTGTCACTACATATCTCAGCTTTCTGAGTAGATGAAGCACTCTTGAAAGTTTCGTACAAGTCTGAGCCATTTCAGCTTCCTGTCAATCCAGAATCCCAATAATTTTACTGGCTCATTTTCAACATTCCCAGCGCTTCATTTTTCAATGAGCAAGTGAGAATTTGGGATTTGTCTTCATTGAGTTTTAGGCGATTTGTCAGGAACCAGCGACTTGACGAAAGTGTAGACAAGGCATAAGCTGAGATTCTGTTAAACTGGAACTGTGCGAACGGGATTGAATGTTTTTAATGAAAATTTATAGCTAAAATCGTAATTGCCCTTCTATTCATGTAACCATAAATTATTGTCATCAGCAAAAAAACTCGAATTTCCTTTTGCTTTGCAGATATACCTGTCTCCTCCAACCTTAATGCGGCGAGGTATGAGGACACATAATGTCAGGAAGGGACAAAGCAGGCCTTCACAATAGATCGGCAAACCAGAGAAAAGATGATAAGAGCTTGGAGGAAAAGAAAGAAAAAGACAACAGCAGTACACGTTCAAGAAAATCTTGCTCGTCGTCGACTACGTCATCAGTCGTACGACAGACGCGCGCCAGTCTGGAGAGAATCGCCTCACTATCACAGAGCAATGTGCAGCGGAAAGCCAGAAGTCTGTCGCCCAAAGGAAGAGACGCCATGAAGAGGATCACGCGTCAGTCGTCTCCGCTCCCTTCGGAGCTCCCTTCCCGCCGCAACTCTGTGTTCGAGGAGAAGAAGTCGTCACCTATCGATCGTTTAATATCGAAAAACAGGTCGGCCATCAACAAATCACAACAGAAACAACAAACCGAAACCAAAAGTGTTGTGGACAAAGTTCGTGCGAAAAATGAGAGGTCAAGGAGTAGCTCCACCTCCAGTAACCAGGCCACAACACAAGCCAAAAAACAACAACCGAAATTGTCCAAGGAACTCGATGCATTGAGAAAGGATCTGCAAACCATCCAGCGAAAACAGTCGAGGAAGATACTAGCGTCGGCGATAGCACGCAAAAAAGGAGGAGCCGGAAGCGCGAGGATAAATCTTATCGAAATCGCCGCCAAAAAGCGTCTGCTAAGGAGTAGCAAGCTGTTGAGGAGCTCTAAGGTTCAACAGGGTTCCAAAAATAGTGACGGATCAGCGACTGATAAAGCTGCGACGAAAAAGGTTGTGCGAAAAGACGCTGTCAATAGGTCGAGGAAGGTTACTAGTAAACCACCTCCACCTCAAGATGGTGGGGACAGTGTTAGTCCTAGTACATCCCGATCGTCGATGGTGCGGAGCTGCAAGAAGACCGATCCGAAACCTGTCGAGAGCAAAGCGAAGGACGTTTACGAGCTAGACACAGAGGATAAGGATGCAAGGAGCGGTTCGGAATCTGTGTCTTCCCGGAGTAGTGGCAGTAATCTGTTGAGAAGGAAGCAACCAACTGTTATGAAGATGGACGCCAAATCGTTGGCCATGAAGAAGAAGAAGAAGAACACTGCGTCGAAGAACTCGATAGTGCAGAGGAAGTTGAAGCTGGCGAAGTCTCGAGGACTGAAGCTGAATCAGCTGATGGCGAGGAAGTTGATTGAGGGAAGGAGGAGGGCAACTCAAGATGAGAAAGATCAGAAGAAATCTCGTACCTCGAGTGTTGACTCTCGGATCCGCGAATCCCGGTCCCGGAGCGAGGGAGAAGGCTGTGTGTCACCGGTCACCAAACGCAGCCAATCGTCTCTGTCGATGGTTGATGAATCCTGCCTCAAAATCAAGGAGGAACTCGACTGTGAGTCTCCAGAAGAGTCCAAAACTGACACCAACAGTAACTTGTTCCCGGTTGACAGCGAGACACCTTTGATCGACCCCAAAACACACCCGAAGTTCACTGTCAACTCCCCCACAGAACTCGCCAACAAAACTGAATGTTTGTTGGAGATGACTAAGAAATTCGGGGATGAAGTTTCGGTAAAAAAAGAGGAGAATCTGGAGCCATCGAAGGATCTTGATAATCTGGACTTATTCGTTGATATCAAACCAAAAAGGTTGAGCACTGACTCAAAATTCGACGCAGCTGAGGAAGCCCCAGCCAGCGATAATTCCCAATTTAAGGGTAAGTTTCGAAGAATGGGTGTGATGGTAGATAATAAGAACCGGTTACAGCGTACAATATGGGTGAGGAGATCGCTAAGAACGGTTCAAAAAAGCTCCACAGACTCGGGAGAGATTTTGAAACTTCTGAAGATGGCTGAAAACGATGAAATGGACTGTGATTCGGGCGACCAGGGTAGTGTGGATTCGGAAGAGAAACAAATGTACGAAGATGATACATCGTCTGATTTGTGTTTGAAGATGGAGGAATCACCTTGTAAAAGTTCGGAACCATCTACAACACTCCCCGACTCAAATACGAGGCTCTCTTTTGATGGAGATAAGTTGAATGGTAGTGACGATTCAAAGTCTTTGAAAACAGAGGAAGAAGGAAGAAATTGTGATGGTTTATCAACAGAGGAAACTAAAGATGAAGTACTTGTCTCACCACCACCAAAAACAATTAAAAGTATGTGTGTGGTTGAAGGCAACAGGAAATCAGTGTCTCTAGTTGATGAAGAATTCAACGAGTTTGTTGAGGATAATCTGGATGGAATATCTGAAGCATCTACAACACCTCTAAAGAATAAAAATTTGGAATTAATATCGAAAGAAATTGATTCCATTGAAGGCCTGAATACTGGATTGAAAACGAGTAGTGATATTGAAGCTGAGGAGTGTGCAGCTAGTGGAAAAGATGTTGAGTGTGATGCTCTGACAACTTCACAGGTACAAGATGCTGAAATTGAAAATAATAATTGCAATACATCGAAGATCCTTGATGCTGTAAACAGGGTAGAAGTGTCCTGTAATGTTGTTGAAACAAGTTCCGTTCCTGAGAAAATCAGACGTTCTAATGAAAGAGTGTCAGTTGAAGGAAGTTTGTTTTCGACCTCCACCGAGTCTCAAACCAAGGTTGAGGAAGAAATCGTCGCCGAAAAATCGTGTTCTGTAAATGAATCTAATTTGTTAACTAATGATAAATCACTCCTAACTGATTCAAATAGTTCTGAAGGAGAAAAGAATAGTTCTGAAGGAGAAAAGAATAGTTCTGGTTTGCTGTTGTCAAACCGCAAGGAAAGTACTGATTTCCAAACCGATCTGTCAGAGAAAAACTCAAGCTCGTTCACCAAAGATAGTAGTATTTCCAGTAGTAGTAGTAATAACAGTAATTGTAGCGAGGATGTGGTTCATTTCGAAAACAACGAGGAGAGCAGAAAAGAGAGAGGTGGGAGTAGAAGAGAGAGCTTGGAGAAGTCGTCCAGTAATCAAATTTTGAGTCCAATCGATCCCAAGATGTCAACTTCTGACGATGACAACAGCGAAATCAACAAGATTTTGGGTAGAATTTTGGATGACAAATTGGAGGAGAAGTTACAAGATGAGGGTGTGGATAAAAGTGCAGGAATTGAAGAGATGCCAAGGAAAAACCAGGATGATCATTTCAGCGATAACTCTTCCTCGAATAGCTCTTACATTTCGGCAGTCACTGATCCACCCTTGTCTCTGGATTCTGTCGACTCTGAATGGCATCAGGAAAACCAGGCCGGACTAGAGGAAGTACGAGAGTCTTCTGAGCTGAGTCAGTCTCTGCTAAATGAAGGACGTGAGTCTGCTAAGCTGAGTCAGTCTGTGCTAAATGAAGGATGTGAGTCTTCTACGGTGACTCTGCTAAATGAAGGACTTGAGTCTTCTGCGGTGACTCTGCTAAATGAAGGACGTGAGTCTTCTACGGTGACTCTGCTAAATGAAGTACAGGAGTCTTGTAAGGTGAGTCAGTCTGTGCTAAATGAAGTACAGGAGTCTTCCGAACTTCAAGAGTCGTCACCTATGAACCAACCTGAGCTAAATGAAGTACAAGAGTCTTCTCAGACAGTGTTAGACGAAGTACAAAGGAGTTCTCGAGCAGTACTAAATGAAGTACTAGACAAAGTGTGTCAGGATGATACTCAAACCACACCGATGCCTGTTGAAGAAACTACAGACAATGAGACACAAGACAATACCGAAGGAGAACTTGATAACAAGACTGAAGTTGAAATTCGCGAGGCCGATTTTCATGATTTGCAACCCAACTCGCAAACTGGTAATAAACCGGACGAAGCTTCGCTAGAGTCCGCGGAAGATCGTGCAATCAAAGAGTCCGTTCTGGGAGCGCTCGGATTGAAATCGTTGCACGCTCTAGCCAGTGATAGTTGCAAGGAAGCCGAGAAGAAAGTGAGTACGGGGACTCTGAAGGCGGTGATCAAGTTGAACCGGAATGGAGACAAGAAGTCGGGAGCGAGGAAGATGTTCTTCAAACAAGGAGAGATGGCTGAGAACGGCATGGCGGGCCCGAGAGAGAGCGGAGGGAGCGGGCTCGAGTACAGGATATGTTCTGAGGTGAGTTCGAGTTCATCTAAATACTATAAATATTTAAAACAGTTTGATAGATAACTTTCAGTTTATTTATAAAGAATTAACAATATTAATATGTAGGATATTATTCTATAAATCAATAATTTCACACATTTTCATTTTCTTGATCTATAGCCTACATTAAGCTTTTCTCATAAAAACTAACTTTTTTATTTATTATTGACCGTGCGAAGTGAGGTCTAAGATTCAAGTCGACGGTTTGGCATTTCTCTTAATGTTTATATGTTGCGCATTTACAGCGAAACGCGGTAATAGATTTTCATGGAATTTGACAGGTATGTTCCTTTTTTAATTGCGCGTCGACGTATATACAAGGTTTTTGGAAATTTTGCATTTCAAGGATAATATAAAAGGTAAAAGGAGCCTCCTTCATACGCCAATATTAGAGTAAAAATCAGACTATAGAATTATTCATCATAAATCAGCTGACAAGTGATTACACAGATGTGTGGAGAAGCCAGTCTATTGCGTATTTCCTTAAGGTCTATAGTTTCAATCAGGTACTTGTGGATGAGAATAATGCGTGAGGTCTACTATTCACAGAACTACTAGTAATTTTGCACATTCACATTTTACATTTTCTTGATCTATAGCCTACATTGAGCTTTTCTAGTAAAAACTAACTTGTTTATTATCAATTAACGATGTTGCTTTTTGAATTAATCACATGATCACTTTCATATGATTATAAACATACGTCAAAATAGAATTACCATCGCTACAAGCTCATATCCTACAAATAAAGAATTCAATTATTAATTAAAAATTCAATTAGCCCTAGCCCTATTGAAATACTTATTAGAAATTTTTCAGTTGATTAATAGCACCAGATCAGTAGTTCAACTGGAGTTAGATCAGGTGGTGATTTAAACTTGAAATGTAACAAATCAAGGTTCGTATAAACGTGAGCGCTACTAACACGTCCGTTTCACTTTCCATCAGCTGATGCTATGCTTATTATAATCTGTATTTATTCAGAAAAAGTAAGATAGGCCTACAGATAAAATAAGCTCATGGATAGGGAAATGCGCGTGTTCGTGGCGCATAAGTCTGTACGCACCTCTACAATAAATCCAAAAATAGCTTGATTTATTCCTCGATTAAAGTCAATTTGAGTCGAACAGCTATTGAGCTAATTAGCTATTGCAAAATAATATTGTTGCTCTTGGTAATTGTAATTATCGAACATATGGGCCTAATTCTTTTAATTTTATATGGGTCTACTTTAGGTTGTATTTTAGATATTTTAGTCTCATTCAAAATTTAAACTTTTTGAATAATTATTAAGTTACTGTTCTAGAATTTTTAATTGTAGACTCTAATAGTATCTATTTGATTCAAAATTTGCTCGTTTATCTGAGTATTGAAGAGCGTAAATTTATTTTGAAAAGTGAAAGTTACATAACCAACATTTTGATTTGGACAGTATATAGTAGTATAAATTGGAAATGGGACAGTTTTGTGCATGAGCCTGTTGTGCCTTTCCTCATGTTTAGTATTTGTACACAATGTGATAAATGAATGAATAAATAATATTTTGTACTTTTTATGTTTTAATTGCTTGATTATATATTTTTTTAAAGGAAATAAACTTATTTATTATTATAAAATTAATTTATTATCTCATATGAAGTGTGCGATTATTTAATGATAATTTTTATATTGATTTCATTAATTTTTCAATTAAGTTTTCTTCATTTCGTTTTTAAATTTGAATGTGTACAAGGAATCCCTTCTCAACATATCTCAACAGAGATTTCATTCATTCAATTTTCATTCACTAGATTCCATCCCATTCAAACGTTTTTTCTTGCCGATTTACTACACCACCCTAATTAATAAATAATTGATTAGTATTATTAGAGCCGTTATCGAGATCCGGTGAAATACAAACATATGAACATCTAAACATAAAACATATAAACAGAAATTGCTCGTTTAATAGTATAGGATTTAATGATAATTTCTATATTGATTTCATCAATTTTTTAATTTAGTTTTCTTCATTTTGTTGTTAAATTTGAATGTGTACAAGGAATCCCTATCCCTTCTTAGCATATCTCAACAGAGTTTTCATTCATTCAATTTTCATTCACTAGATTCCATCCCATTCAAATGATTTTACTACACCACCCTAATTAATATAAATAATTGATGAGCATTTAGTTTCCGTTTCCACCCTTTTTGAATGAACTTACACACGCACGCGCACCCCTTCACACTCATAGTCAGTGTGAGTTATGCTCGACTACCCAACTTGATTATACATTAACAGCTGTTTAATAACAATACTCAAGACGAACACTGTCCCCACAATTACCTGTTTTTCCAGTGCAACTACTTTGCTAAATATCTATTTTCGACCAGAAAACTACCGTTAAATACATTAAATTATGATGATTTTGATCCCCCGCTCTGTGTCTAATAAGTGACTTCGATTTTTATTGATTAGGATGGTTTCAATTTATTATTTATTGCTACTTTTTTGGGTTTTTTTCCAGAACGATCAGTGTGAGACGAACTCTTCTGCCGGTGACATAGCTCGCAAGTCTCATAGATCTTCTTCTCTTGGTTAGTACCAGTTACAAGTTCAAAAAATTGTAAAATTCATTTATTTTTCATCTTTGACGGGTTGTGACATTTTGTTGTTTATTATGTGAAAGAGAAGATTGGATATAGATATTCTTCTCCAGGTTAGTAAGCTAACCTGGTTAGTTAAACCAGTATACAACTCCAGGTTAAACAAGTTTTAAAGTTTGTTTTCAACTTTTTTAGGGGGGTTGTATTGTAGTTTCGTATATAGTGAAAAGTGAAAAACATTTTTTCTCTCCAGATTAGTGAACTAGTCTAGGGAAACCAGTAGAAGAGAGCTCTTAAGTTAGTTTGAAAAAGTTGTGAAAGTTAGCCTCCGTTTTTTGGGGGGTTGTGATTTTGTTCCGTGTAGTGTTGAAAGTGAAAACTATTTGGATTATTGCGTCATCAGCGCTTGCATGGGTTTCATCAGTTTTTTATAAATATTTCATCATTTCTTTGTGGATTACTTCGTGATTTTGGGAGTCTCAAACAGTAAGCCTGATTTTTTATTTACCGTGTGCAGTTGTCAATGTTTTGATTTAGCGTAGGATTTTATGATTTATTATTCTAATTTTCAAATCTAATGTAAATGCTTTGATTCAGCGTAGGATTTTATGAGTTATTATTTTATTTTGAAATCAAATCAGGGTCTTGATTTATATAGAAGTTTCCATTTAGAATTTATGGAAGTTTTCATTCAGAGTTTGGGTTGTTTGTTTTAATGATATCTGTTTTCAATTCAGTGTTCAATTTTATTCAGAGCTTGGGTTGTTAGTTTTAATTATATCTTATTTTCAATTCAGTGTTATGGTTGAATGAAAGTTTTAATTTAGATTTTATATTTTATGATTTAATATTATGAAAGTAAATGAAAGTCACTCATTGGTGTTGAAGTTTGAGAGCGGTGAATGGAAACAAATTGTCAATTCAAGTAATTTATTATTCCTTCGTTGTCAAAATAAACAAATTATCAATATTTAAATGAATTATAAATTATTGCACTCTTTAGTCAGGCGATGAGATCTAAAATTTATACGATAAGATGTAAAAGGTTAATAGTTATATTGTATTACTTGTATTCAAATCTATATTTTTTAGGAATGGATCTGAGCATATTAGATATATTCATAGAAAAATGAAACTCACTTATTTCTATTAGAATACCAACCAAAAATCCTCCAATTAAAAGCATTTTTTCATCTCTATAATCGTACAATGATAACGTTATCTATGATTTTGAAACAATTTTCTAGATACTGTTGGTTCTATTTAATTCCACATTTAAAACTCACTATTATTTAGAAAAATACGGTTGTTTAAAATGAAGTGAATTGGAGTTGTATTGGTCAATAAATTGATCAATCTATTACAAAATATATTATCTTATAAAGTAAATGGAAAGTATAATAATTATTATCAAACAAAAAGCCCAATTAAATGCTGTAAATCACCCCGAAGACTTCTGCTACTGCAAATATTGACAACAGGGTAAACAGCTAGATGGAAATTCGATGAGCGCTACTATATAAAAATTATTTGTCAGCATGGGAATCGAACCCAGTACCTCCTTATTACCGGTCAGGAATGCTTACCCTTCACCAAACTGACAATCTCTGGATAGCAGCGCTCATTCATGCAAATGCAACTTCCAATTTATTTTCATCTGATAAAATATTAGATATTGTTATTGTTGATTGATTGATTGATTGATTGAGTACTTTATTTATGTAGATTACAATATATACTGGCTTATACACTTATATACAATAGCTTACAATACAGCAAAGTTATAGATGAATTTACATAATATAGACTAAGAAAATAACTATTGAACTGTATATGATATGAAAAAGCAATTTGTAATATAATAACTATAGATAATAATCATATTGTTATGCATCTACATAAATTGGCGGAGCTTTGGACATATCAATGTCCATTCTTTGGGAAGAATATTGAAAATATCCTCCCCACTAACTCTCTACCAATTGTTGTTAGATAGAAAGTTGATATGCTCAGGTTTTTTACTTCAATTGTTCAAAACAGTACAATATTGAGAGATGGATAAACATTCTAGATGGATGAAATATTATATATTTTCTCTGAATTCTATATTATTAATATTAACTAGAAACACAAATATTATATTTTCTAGAAAATTTGAGATCAATTTTAGCATAGACAGACCAGCTAACGCTCAAAATACTACAGTACAGATAAAATAACCGCTCATAAATTATTTATTGGTGGGTGAATGGGCAATGCTCTACAGTCTACAGTGTTTCGATCACAAATTACTCCGCAATTACAGGCTCATTCATTTCTGCTTTTCCCTATCAGTCCAAGTTGCTATCAGGACGAGATAGCGGCCGGACGTGCTACTCTGCTCCGTCTTATCTGTTATTTCGAACGGCTAGTTTCTAATTAATTTTCGACTGAGTCTACCAAAATCAATTTTATTTTCTAAACATAAGTTTTTTCGTATGATTAGATTCGTCTGAACATGGCTTCTTGCGGTACATGTAATAAGGAAATTTCTGAAAAAGAAGTTGTGAAGTGCAGTGGTGTGTGTAATGGAACTTTTCATCCATCTTGTTGTAGTGTAAAAACTGGTGAGAACTACAGGAAAATGGGCGTTCGTAAAGAAACTTGGTTATGTGACATCTGTAAAGCTAATAAGAAATTGGAAAATAAGGACGATACTAGTGGTGCAGTTACTCAGGATTTCATGAAGCAATTATTTGATGAAAAATTCGGCTCTCTGTCAAAACAAATGAGGGAATTGCAAGGTGATGTGGCAGGTATGTCTGGGCTGTTGGACGAGGCGTTAAAAAACATAACCGATCTTCAAAACGAAAATAAGAAACTTATTAAAAACTTTGCTAGTATTGAAGCGGATAATGCAAATTTGAAGACAAGAGTTTCAGTTCTTGAAAATAAAATAAACGAGATGGAACAATATTCTAGGCGTATGAACATTCAGATCGATGGTATACCGGTTACACAGGGTGAAAAGGTGGACGATATCGTCGAGAAGTTGGGAAATCTTTTAGAAGTTGCTTCTCCGATTGAAAGTGTACTTTCTATGCACCGTGTACCGTCAATTAACGCTAAGAAGTGTCAACCAATTATTGTGCAGTTCTCAAACCCTATGCAGAGAAGAAAGTGGCTGGAAGCATACCGCAAAAAACGAGATGTTACTTCTACGGATCTCAACCCTGTCCTCCAACCAAAAACCAACATCTATATCAACGAGCATCTGACGAGGGAAAATAAAACTTTGTTGGCGGCAACCAAAGCTGTGGCCAAGGAGCGAGGCTACCAGTTCGTATGGGTGCGGCAAGCAAAAATCTACGTTCGGAAGGAGCACAACAGCAAAGCAGTTAGAATTTTTACTCATGATGGGTTACAAAAACTTGTTTAAGAAATCCCCAATTCTCATTACAGGTATTTTTCATAGAGATCCACTGTTATTACACTGCATTATTTTGGTTTTAATGAAGAACTGTAAATTTATTCTCATGTTATTTACTTTTAGGATATTATTAATTTTATTTTCCTATGCCTGGTTGAATGAGATTATTAGATTATTGCCTGCTCTATTAGAATTCAACTATATACGTGCGTATTACATTACACATAATGTGTACTTATTTAAAATAATAATCAATTGCATTTTACACTCCTATGATTAATGGAAGAAGATAATCTAGATCTAGGTAATACTAACATCACATTTGATTATTTTCAACCCGATTTCTTTTTGCCTGAGGCTAATTACTATAGTTTAGGAATTATCGTTCAAAATATTAGGAGTGTACGGAAGAATTTTGACCAGTTCTTAGTTATGTTAAATATTGCAGAAAAACCTAAAATAATTATCCTTACAGAAGTTTGGATTAAAGATAATGAGATTGATCTTTACAAGATAGACCACTATAAATGCTTTTATAAATGTAACTACTTGAATAGATCAGGTGGTGTAATGGTTTATGTTAATAAAGAGGTCTCTTGTACTGAGCTGAAAAACGAATTTACAACTGCTGACTGTATCTCTTTGAATTTTAAATTTGAAAATTTTTGTATAGTTCTTCTTGCCGCTTATCGGCACCATAATAGCACACCAAGTATATTCATAAATGAACTCAAGAGTTGGCTTGAACAAAATTCCAGCATTAATTCAGTTTTCTGTGGAGATATAAACCTGAACACTCTCGTTGATAACGATGATGTAAATGATTACTTGAATCTGCTAGCTTCATTGGGTTATACATGTAGTATAAGAGAAATAACTAGACCTGCATCGTTAACATGCCTTGATCACCTCTTTGTAAGATCCAGTCCACTTTTAGAGTATCAAAGTGCATTGTTCACAACCGACATTACTGATCACAGCACTTTAGGCGTCATGTTTAAAAAATCAAAGATAAGAGATAGTACTCAGCAAGATAGAAATGGAGATCAGTTAGTGGTAAATGAAAAAATATGCTTTATGAAATTTAATGATAAATTAAATCTTTGTGACTGGTCAATAGTTTACAATGCACCAAGTGTTGATAGTGCTTGGAATGAATTCTTAAAAATCATAGAGGAATGTAGGAGTGGTTCTGTGGTCACTACGCATGTCAATTCTTTAACTAGAGCAAAAAATATTAGTCCTTGGATAACGAGTAATATTCATAGGCGATTGCTAAAAAGAAATAAACTATACCACAAAGTTAAAAATCGTCCTTTCGATTTGCAACTAAAAAATTATTTTAACGCCTTTAAACTCAAGTTAGCTGACGACATAAAAACTACAAAGATAAACTACTACAGTCAATTATTTGAGAAAAATCATAATAACAAAGCTGCTCAGTGGGGAATAATCAATGATATAACAGGTAGAAAAAGAAAGAATAAAACTTTTGAAAGTATCTATACAATGAATAACAATACTGTTGTTACTGATTCACCGACTATTGCCAAGGAGTTTAATGAATATTTTATAAGTGTTCCCAATAATGTCAGGGATGACCTACTTAGGAATATAGACCCGAATCATCAATTCTCACCAGAAGATTACAATAGGGTTTTTAAATACAATATCTCTGAAAATTCTATCTTCTTACACCCTGCTACGGAAGAAGAAATTCTCCAACTGATTAGATTAATGCCCTCAAAAAGATCGACAGGATATGACTCACTCACAAGCGATATTTTGAAACACATTATTCCTATTATACTGCCTATTTTATGTTACCTGTGTAATGCTAGTTTGTCGCAAGGAGTATTCCCACAAGTCTTGAAAAGAGCAGTGGTGGTACCAGTTTTCAAAGGTGGAGATAAATTACTATTGAATAATTATAGACCCATAGCGCTGCTCTCTATCTTTTCTAAAATATTAGAGAAACTGATGAAAACAAGATTATTGAAATTCCTGAATAGATATGAATTTTTTAGTAAAAACCAATACGGCTTCCGTGAAGGTTTTGATACTGAGCGTGCACTAGTCGACTTTATGAGAATTATATATAATAATGTAAACGATGGGTTGAATGTAAATGCTTTATTTTTAGATGTAAAAAAAGCTTTTGATACGGTTGAGCATGGTCTTCTATTAAATAAGTTAGAATCTACAGGGGTAAGGGGCGTGGCCCTACAATGGTTTAAATCTTTTTTAAATGATAGAGTTCAATGTACAAAAATTAATAATACCTGTAGTTCTTTTTCAACAGTAACTTCAGGACTTCCACAGGGATCAGTTCTTTCTTCTATTCTCTTTATAATTTTTGTAAACGACCTATGTGATGCCAATTTAAATGGAAAAATATTTTGTTATGCAGATGACACGGTATTAGTTAGTTCAGGGAAATCATGGGATGAACTGTACAATAGAGTAAACCATGACTGTAAATTTCTTCAACAATGGTATCTTAGAAATAGATTAGCAATCAATGTCGAAAAAACCAAATTTATTAATTTCTCTTTGCGCGCACCAAAAATTCACAATCAACCTATTATTTTCCATCTAAATAACTGTACATATGACTTATTATGCCAATGTCCTCCTATAGAGCAGGTCGAAGAGATTAAATACCTTGGTATTTTTATTGATTCAGCCTTAAATTGGAAAACACATATATCTAATCTCAAGAAAAGTATCAATACCTATCTTTGTAAATTCTATCACTTGAGAGAGCTGTGTGATACAAACACACTACGCACAGTATATTATGCCTTAATAAATTCAAAATTAGAATACGGCATTGTATGTTGGGGTGGAGCTGCAAAAGTGCACTTTAGTCCACTACACAAATTGCAAAAACATTTCATCAGACTAATACTATTCAAAAATCGAAGAGAGAATTCGTTTCCTTTATACAAGAGATTACGTATTCTCCCAATTCGCCATCTTTTTGTTTTCAAAGTCTTAAGAATTTTCTTTATGCGAAGTGGAAACGATGGATTTTTCAGGCCCAGCTTTTCTGAAAGAAGAAGACTTGACCTGGTATCAAGACTACCAAGAATAAATTTTAGCTTCTTTTCTAAATCTTTTGTATACCTAGGCCCAAAACTCTTCAACGCTATACCACATGCTGGTAGAAGAACTAGAACTTGGAAAGAATTCTCAACAATAATTAAAGACTGGCTATTCCAATATCAAGATATAGAAAACTTTTTTTCAATTCTATCCTGAAAATCATACACTGTTTAACCTTCCGGTTCTCAATCACACGAGCAGTCGCGTGTTGTATTTTGTACAACATCCAATTTTCCAATTGTTATGTACTCTGTTTACTGTCAAAACATATTAATTAATTGTATAATTACTTTTTCAATCTTCTTGGATTATTTCACGCCTATGACTACTATTTCATAACCCAAGCAAAGCCATCAATTCTGTGTTATTGGTTCGTTTACAGTCTCCGTATACAGTCTTTCCCTATCTTATGCACAGTGCGATTTCTGCACTGTTGCACCTAAAGACTGAACCATTGCTCGGTTGATACTGCAACTCAGTGGAGTGATGGGGGGAAAGTTTTGGAATGCATAGGTGACTCATTCACTGACACCACCCCATTCAATAGTTTTGTGCAGCAAAAAACTGAAACTGTTGTACTTTTCTACTACAGCGCGACTGCCGGAAGGTTAAACTACAATCTTTCTATTTCATTTTTCATTAATTTTGTAAATTATTATTTAATTTTCAGATGATGGACCCAGTGAAAGCAGTTTGAGCATTTTGCCTCCCTTGCAAACCGACAGCATGGCTCCTGATGCGACCTCTGATGATAAAAGGTTTGTATTTAATTTTAATTCTGGTTTTTGTATTTTCAACACTATTTTATTCTTCGTTAAATAACTCTATTCAATGTAACCTATAATGAGAGTCATTTTTAACCGTCAGCATTCCCTTGAACTAATATCAATGCTTCATATTTAACGAGTGTTGACAGTTTGAAATGAATCTCACCTTAAAGCCCACCCATCAGGGATAATCGTACTGAAGTATACTGATGTATACGGAATGATTCTGACGTATGTTAACAACATTAATTACCGTATCTTATTGATATATCTAATATTGGGGCACCGAGCTTCGCTCGTTATTTATTTATTGATAAACAGAATACAATTCCTCAAAATGATTGGAGAAGGACTAACAGGCACATCCCAAAACTGTTTCTTCTCAGAATTTTGATTTATACACTAGAAATAGTCCAAAAAGTAGGTTATGCTCTAAACACTTGAATTCAGGCCCAATTTTCAGTCCAAACATTTGAAAACAGAAAAGTTGCTGAATCAAACACCACAAACTAGAATAGTGTATACTTTTTACAGATTCTATGACTAAGGAGTTCTTTTTCAAACATCCGGTATATTCAGGCGAGGTGGAACTTCCGTCAAGGACTCCCCACCAATAGAATCATAAGAATATTTTTTTTTTTTTTTTTTTTTTTTTTGGGTGATAGTGCGGATGCGGCATAAGAGCTCACCTGTGTTTTCTCCCAATTATTTCAATGATGAGGCCCTGAAGTTGATCAAGTGCACTTGAAAACACAAGACCTGAGCTACACAGGTATCTCTCGAAATTTATTCATTGACTTGCTGGCCCGGCGAACTTCGTACCGCCAAATAGTTGATGCATCTCATGACAAACTTTAGCTGGATGCACACCTGAGGAGGCGCGATGCGGCATTTTGCATCCAGGTGCTTTTTGCTTATTGGTTTGGATGGAAGCACTCACACACACTGAGTCGGGCATGGCGTGGAACGGTGTGATAAGGCAATCTCCATAAGATCAACACTTTGTATCACCAAGCCGCGCCTCCTCAGGTGTGCTTAGCCTTAACTTAATCTGATGCACTATATTTTTATGAAAATTATCCAACAAACAGTATTTACATTTATATCTCAATACGGACTTTCTATATGCTTAGTAACTTGTGCAGCAGTATTTTTAGATATTGTTGAATGTAGCTTGCTGGGAAATTGAATGGTATATCTCCTTGTTGCTGATTTTCCCGTGCATATTCTAAATGTACAGAATTTCGAGTTCTACGACCCAAGTTTGGATGTTGTTCGTACCGCGGCATTACTATTAGAATTAAAATTTTGTGAATCAGTAGAAAGAAACTAGAAAAATCTGGTGTGGTGCACTCACACAACTTTCCTTGCCGTTATGAAAATTGATCAACTGACGCTAGTGTTCCCGCGCATCTCAAGTCTACTTTTCTAAGATATGAGCCAGCTGGTGACAGGACAATAGCGCTGCAGACACACGAAGTCTGTTATCTCTTAATAGTGAATGATTTAATAGAATCAACAGTTTGCAATTGAATAATCTTATTTTCTCTAATTTCGAGCTTATTTTGAATTTTAGGTGAAAATGCTACTGAACATTAATTGTAGAGATTTTTATGCTCAATCTTTTCCACTTGAAATTTTTTGTTTAAATTGTATCTGAAGCCTGATAATTGGGAATCTAAAATCAAACTTTGCATAGATGGTGCAGTGCTCCTGAAATTTTTACAGATATGAGACTTGTGGCAGTTGATAGAGCTTATCAATGACTTCTCTAGGTATGAATTTGATCAAAATCGTTGGAGCCGTTTTCGAGAAAATCGCGAAAAACCCTGTTTTTGACAACATTTTCGCCATTTTAGCCGCCATCTTGAATCGCATTTGATCGAAATTGTTCGTGTCGGATCCTTATATTGTAAGGACCTTACGTTCCAAATTTCAAGTCATTCCGTTAATTGTGAGATAAGATATCGTGTACACAGACGCACATATATACACACACACACACACACACACACACACACACCACACACACACACACTCACACACATAAAGACCAATACCCAAAAACCATTTTTTTTGGACTCAGGGGACCTTGAAACGTATAGAAATTGGGGTATCTTAATTTTTTTCGGAAAGCAATACTTTCCTTACCTATGGTAATAGGACAAGGAAAGTAAAAACAGATCTACCGACGGCTTTTGGATGACGCAGTGATTATAACAGGTGATTTTAATTTCTGTGCGTGGCCAGCTCACAAAATATTCCCCCATAAGGATTACATGTAAACTTTGAAGAACCGTAGGAAAGAGTCCTGAAGTTGGATCATAAATTTGATAGGCCATAAACCTGCTCCTGAACATAACAAAAACAACTAAAAAAATTCATCGAATTCGGTGCATACATAAAAAAGTTATTGAATGTCAAAATTTGAGGCTCGATTTTTATTTATATAGATAAGTACTTGTATGAATTAATGAATCAATAAATATTTTTAATTATTTTCATGACCTGAACAACGCAGTTTTCCCTCGATATTGATTCATTGATAAGTACTTGTATGAATTAATAAATATTTGTTATAATTTCCATGGCCAGCTAGCCAGGTTTCCCACAAAATTAGTACATTGATAACTACTTGTATGAATTAATAAGTCATTGAATATGTGTAATAATTTACATGAACTGAGTTAGCCAGTTTTCCCTCGACATTTGTTCATTGATAAGTACTTGTATGAATCAATCAATATAATTGTAATAATCAATGGGTTGTTTCTGGTTGCAGCGGGAAACAATCGAGCCTGGTGATCCCTGAGAAGGCGTCCTCCTTCTCGATCCACCCGGGCCGACTGTGCTCGGACAACTGTCGCTACTGCTTCGGCAAGTTCGGCTGTCTGGACACGCCCTGTCATCTCGCGCAGCTCAAAAATGCCGAACGTCAGCAGAAAATATTGGCCAGTAAGTATTTATAAACGCAATTAGAACCGAATTCACCAAAACGAAAACTTTGTTTGAACGTCAGTTGATTCTAAATGAACAAAAAATCATGAATCAAAAGTCATGGTACAAAATCAATTTTGAATTGATTTTGAACCAATTCAATTTTTGAATTTGAATCAGTTTAAGGTTCAACATTAATTTTGATTGTACATAATTACATTATGTAATAATTGATATAATGTAGAGTCATTGTTTCTCCAAAGTAAGGTTAGTTTTCAAACATCTATTTTCAATATTAGAATTTAATAAAATTTTATCAAAATAGCTGTAGTGAGGTCCACGTTAATCAATTCAAAATCATCTGACTTAGAACCAAATGCCGTTCAAATCTAGTTTTCGTTTTTTGTGCATTTGGGCCTTAGAGTCTAGTATCAGTGAGAAAATCGTACAATTTATTTTGAGTGTTATATTGTTTCAAGCTTGTTGCATTATATTGTATCGTACTCCTTCAAAAACAATTAACAGTTGACACTACACCTTCTAGGAAAAAACCTTGATCTGCGAAATTGAAATCTTGAATAGTGAAATTTACGTTATGAAGTCAGTGGAATGATAGGAGCGCAATGTAGCCACTTTTCCGTTTTCACCTTCATCTATAGTACCAACTTAGTTGTGATTCGAGTTGTGAATCGTGGTACATCTTGATTCTTGTTGATAATGCTCAATTATACCTCAAATATACTTCTTCCATCAAGATATTTTTATGATTTAATAATAAGTTTTCATAAATGAGATTGAATATTCTGATGGTATATTTCTTTGTATTATTTATTATTATTAAACGAGAATTCAAATTAAATGCTGTAATTCACCCCGAAGACTTCTGCTACTGCAAATATTGACAACAGGGTAAACATCTAGATGGAAATTCGATGAGCTCTACTTATTCAAAATTATTATTTGTCACCCCGGGAATCGAACCCAGTACCTCCTAATTGCCGGTCAGGAATGCTTACCCTTACACCAAACTGACAATCTCTGGATAGCAGCTTAGATTTAATTTGGATTTTCGTTTAATAATAATAATTAATTCGTTGTGAAAGGTAAATTGGTTGAGAGGGATTACTATTCAATGAATAAGTACTTGGAATGTTCTATATAAATGTTGCTATTTCTGCTGCATCTACTCAGTATTGTGTTCTGTATCATGTACACTGTATTTTTTATGTTTTAAGTTTAGTTCATACGTAAATTGTTGAATGTTTGGTAGAATAAAAAGATTAATAGATTAATAAACAGATTAATAACCTTGAAGCAAGAGTCTTCCTCAGTCTGAAAATGACCAACAGCAGGTAGTCACTGCTAAAAAGTAACTGTTTCCACTCCAAAAGTGTTTTAATTCATAAAATGAAAAATCTCTAATCTTGAATACCTACTGAATCGCTACAGTAAAATAAATTCTCTTGCATTCCAATCAGGAAAAATAGGTTTAAAAAATCAACAAATTTAAAAGGTTCTCATGTAGTCTATTTTGTATAATGAGTCAGCAATGGGTCAATATAATACTATATATGTTATTGAATTGAGCATGCTTCATTGATGAATGAACTTTATTTCATTTATCTCTTAATATTATACGATATATTTTATTGAATTGAGCATGTTTCATTGATGAATGTACTTTATTTATCTGTCGTTTGTTTTAGACGAGCCGCACCTGAAAATGGACTCGTGCCTGTGTGACGGCTGCTACCGCTTTGTGGACCGCAAGGCGAACAGCACAAAGCGCATGCGCAAACAGCCGCAGAGTGGAGGGGGGTCACAGCCTCGCAGCAACCTCAGTGATGCTCAGTGCTCAGTGAACGGGTGTCAGCAGCCGTCTCGCCACTCCATCAGACGCAAGTGGCTTCTCAAGCTCAGAAAGAGTCTTGCCAACAAGGTATCATCGATTAACTATATCCATTAGGTTTTATCTCAGAACATCCGTTAGTTTTCATCTCTAAACCTCCTATAGTTGTTATTTTCAAACCTCTTGACGCTGTAGGTAAGACGTCTGAAGTTTCTTTGTAAACTCAGGAATAGTCCTGCCAACAAGGTATCATCGATTCACTATCTCCGTGAGGTTTTATCTTTAAACCTCCGTTAGTTTTTATCTCAAAAACTCCGTTAGTTTTTATCTCTAAACCGCTGTTAGTTGTTATTTTAAAACCTCTTGACGCTGTAGGGGAGACGTCTGAAATTTCTTCGTAAACTCAGGAAGAATCTTACCAACAAGGTATCATCGATTCATTATCTCTGTTGGGTTTTATCTTTAAACCTACGTTAGTTTTCATCTCTAAACCGCTGTTAGTTGTTATTTTCTAACCTCTTGACACTGTAGGTAAGACGTCTGAACTTTCTTTGTGAACTCAGGAAAAAACTTGCCAACAAGGTTAGCATACTATTGATTCTCAATCCCTGTTTAGTGTACTTTCTTTACATCAGAACCTCTTATACTGAGGTGCACGTTGTAATGGCAGTGTATAGTATATAAATAATGTTCTTCTCTTTCACTCCTTCTGCAATCTTTCTACCCTTCAAATTATTTTTCATCCTGCTTGTCTGTAAACTTCTGCATCTATTCTATTTATATCATAATCATCCTCTTATTTTCATCCATATTTCTTTTTCTTCTTCTGTCATTATTCCACCCTCCCGATAGTTATTTATACACTCCCTCACCTTTTCTTTCACTTTGTACTCAACATCTTAATTTCCATTTTTATTGATTTTTACTGCCGTTTCTATCACTTTCCTTCAACCTTTCATCTGCTATATTTTGGATTCTCTCTTGTTGCTGCATCTTCTTTTTCTATCAGTTCTATTCTTTCTATCAGTAGGTTTTTTTACAACAGGTTTTCTCTCTCCGAAAAGAATGGACATTGATGTGTCCAAAGCTCCGCCAATTTATGTAGATGCATAACAATATTATCTATAGTTATTATATTCCAAATTGCTTTATTCATATCGTATACGGTTCAATAATTATTTTCTTAGTCTTTATTATGTAAAATCATCTATAATTATGCTGTATTGTAAGCTATTGTATATAAGTGTATAATTAAGTTTGTAGAGTGAATGCTGATGCTATGGAGCTTTTCCATAATTGAATAGACTTGGAATGTTGTCAAAAATCCACTTAAATTAAATAAAAATTAATATTTTACAGGAGCATGCTTTCATGTGTGCTCACACATCATCAACATTATGAAGCAACACACACTGATTAGTCATTGCAATTAGACATGTTCTTCATAAGCAACTGTGTGAAGTATTGTGACTAAACGTGTCTTGTCTTGTCTTGACTAACTAGTGTGTGCCTTGCCTTAGTCTTGCATCAGTCCGCTGTGGCCCCCTATGTTTCTTTGATGTTCAATACTAATCGAGGTGTCAACATCATAAGGTGCGTACAGACTTTCGCTCTGCTCCGCAACCGAACGTCACTCCAGCAGAGCGATTGATGATCGACCGGCGAGCAACAGTGGTTCGACCGGGGAACGCGAGAAGATCTAACATCTTCCGTAACGTTCATGATGGGTGCGTGGGCGGAGCGACTGTGGTTCGATGGTGGTACGAGGGAGGAGCGTGCTCGGTGCGGGTTGGAAGCGCGAATATGTGTACTCAGCTTTAGCATTTAGCATAATACCGGTTCCATTATTAGAAACATTGGGGGGCCCAGAACAGAAGTCTCTTCTAATAAGTGTATAAGCCAGATATATTGTAATCTCCATAAATTAAGTACTCAATCAATCAATTCATCCTACGCTTCTCTTTGCCAATTCTTTCTGTCCTCTGTTTTTCCATTTATGAAAAATAAGAAAATGGATTCAAGTTTTCTTATTATACTTTTCATGGTATAGTTCTCATTGAAATATAATTCATATTCTCGGTTGAATATGAGAAGTCTTTCAAAATAGAAATGAGTGCTATATTATATAATCTTCAATAATACATTTGTTTTATGTTTCAGTTGGATATTGATTTGGAGAAAAATCCTCATCTGCCGTTTCCTTTGTGTGCTGAGCATTACTACTGGGTGAGTATTCTGTTAGGTTATCAAATTTGTTACAACAAAATTTGAATATCCAGTTGGAAGTTATTCTACTCAAATAGTACACTAATGTATTATTGGAGTAACCAAAACATTTCGTGACAACTGTTAGTTATCGAATTTGTTACGTACAAAATTTGAATATTCAGTTGAAAGTTATTCTACTCAAATAGTACAATACTGTATTATTGGAGTAGCCGAAACATGTCGTGACGAAAAAATTTAAAAAGGGTACTCAGATTTATATTTTTCCTACAGTTACGTTGAAAAGTGGCCATTGCTGCACTGATTACAGAACGCAAAGAATCACTTTTCCGCTCTAGTGCGGGAAAAATTTTTCTGCACTCCAGATTTGCAACATGGCAACGCAAAATACTTAGTAGGTTATATGGAGCAACAGTGCAGCAAAATCAAAATGAAGTTGGTAACAATGACTGGGCTGCTATAGTGAGCAGAGGTGCAACGAAGCACAACGCGCTAATTATTACTATTATATATTATAACGAGGACAGCAACAGCACAGTGCCACCACAGCACACACCACACAGCCGCCTCGCCATTCAAACACTACTAAGTTATTTGATGGATTTCAGGCAATTTTACCCATAATTACCCACTTTTCATATTCAATGGTAACTGTAGGAAAAACTTAATGTGAAATACGTGCGCAAAGTTCCTCTGCTGCACTCAAGAAACCATTCCTCAAGTAAACGTTTCTTTCGGTGCAGCAAACTGTCACTTTGCGCACTAGTTGCACAAATAACTATTTATTCACAATAGTACATTCATCTGAAGGTATGATCACTGGATGCGTGTATGTGCAAGTGCACGTCAGATCATGATGCATGAGCCAAGGAATAAAATCTGGAAAGAACCTTTGAAACAAGCTGTGACTTGTCTGGAGACAAAGCTCACACTTGACGCAACCAGCAAGTGCACGCGTTCAGTGTGAGTGTTCCTATTAACAAAACAAACAGAAAACACAGATTGCAAATCTACAAATATTTCTAAACTAAATTGAATTAAACCAATGATAAACAATTATTGAGAAGTCCAAGGAACTATAAAATTTTGAGATAAAAAAATCAAAAACACTATTACTAAATACAGTTGATTATATCAGTATATTTTTAACTAGTAGTTCTGTGAACAGTAGACCTCACGCAGTTTTCTCATCCACAAGTATCACCTGTTCTTGTTGATTCAGTTGAATGAACAAGTTGGATCATTATTTACTCTTAAAAACTGTTATTTGTTTTCTCCAAGATCAAAAACTCACTTATGTTAATAAACTCAGTTCACGTTTGAATTTTTATCCCATATGATAATTTATCCAGTTCCGTGATAATCTTTCCATCTGATAAAAATATTTCTCAACTATTTTAAAATTAATTTTTTTCAATCAAGAATATTATAATTTCTTCAGCATTATTTAGTTCATTCAATCATTTTTCTATTTATTTTCAATCACCTATTATAAATTTGTTTTTCAAATGTGAGAATATTTATACTGATGGGCACACATCATAAAAAATATTGAAACCCTACCTTATAGAAATAGACATGGCCAGACATCTGTGTTATGCATGCAATGAATAATCCACTTGTCAGCTGATTGATTATGAATAATTGTTTAATTAATTGTTTAATTGAATAATTCTATAGTCTGATTGATCCTATCTTCAAAGTAGATTATATATAATATAGTGATATCAGAGTATGGAGGAATTCCTTTTCTCTTCATATTATTATCCTTAAAATGCAAAATTTCAAAAACATTGTGTATACATCGACGCGCAGTTGAAAAAGGAATATTTCTGTAAAATCTCATCGAATTCTATCAACGCGATTAACCTTAATCGCGTTACATACAAAGAGACAAAAGAAAATCCGAGTTGAAACATAAACCTCACTACGTTCGGTCAAGTATGCAATTTATTTATAGGCTATAGCCTATTTTTTCTTTTCCGATCATTGTATTGTTTGTGATAACCCAATAAATAGAAATAAAATAAATAAATTATTTCAATTCTTTTTCTAATGTGTGTTTTTGTGTGGTAGGTGGATTACCTGACAGCGTGCGGCGTGTGCAAGAAGCGACTGACTCGCAACCACATGTTTGCCGTGGGTTCGGAAGCCAACCACATGAATCAGCTGTTGAACGAGGATGGCATCCCGGCCCGCCTCTCCGAACAGCTGTTCCTCTGCAAACTGTGTCGTTACTACTGCAGCATCCGCCTCAAGCACCCTCCCTCGCAGAGCAGCAATCTGCCCAGCAGCCACAAGCTCTTCCTCAGGGACTATCGCCGCAAGTCAGTAGACAAACACCTCTCACACTTCTTCTTCTTCTTCTTCTCTCTTCTTCTTCTTCTTCTCTTTTTCTTCTTCTTCTTCTTCTTCTTCTTCTTCTTCTTCTTCTTCTTCTTCTTCTTCCTGTTCACTTCTTATTTTTCTCCTCAGTTTCCTCGTTCAATGATAATAATAATAATGATATTCATAATAATTGACCAAGCGAAGTGAGGTCCTAAGCTGCGTACACATATTCGCGCTTCCAACCCGCACCGAGCACGCTCCTCCCTCGTACCACCATCGAACCACAGTCGCTCCGCCCACGCACCCATCATGAACGTTACGGAAGATGTTAGATCTTCTCGCGTTCCCCGGTCGAACCACTGTTGCTCCCCGGTCGATCATCAATCGCTCTGCTGGAGTGACGTTCGGTTGCGGAGCAGAGCGAAAGTCTGTACGCACCTTAAGAAATTTAACAAAATCCAGATTTCTCAAGAATATTACGGAGCTCCTGCAATTTTCCCAGAAATGAGACTCATGTCAGTTGATAGGCTTATAAATAGCTATGTAGGGTGTCGTGAGGGGCCGAAGCCCAAAAAATCCCGGATACAGGAGCCGACCCCTGTATCCACCTTCCACCCCTGCAGTATATAGGCCCAAAGGCCTCTCCTGCAGAACTTGCAACTCTCCCGCGCGTGCGAGCTGCTACTGGAAACTCAGGCCGCAGTGATAGTATGATCAGCACCATGATACAGTGATAGCGTGGCACCATGATACAAGTATCATAGCACCACTCACTGTCCTCGGCCTGCCACCAGCACTGTTTCCAGTGCCAGGGGCAGACCACTGGAAATTTTCCGCCTAGTGTTAGTCCTCCTACTTCAGTCTACTGGTGCTACGAGGGCACCACTTCTAAGGGTTACTGTGGCTATTTATCAATAAAAATTTTTATCCAGCTATCCAGGGTATAAATTTGAAGAAAATTGTTAGAGCCGTTTTCGAGAAAAACATGGTTTTTTAGACATCATCCGCAATTTTTTCCGCCATTTTGAATTGAATTTTATTGATAAGCTTCGCAACATTGAATCGTCACAATCAATAATAAAACAGAACATTATATTGCAAGGAAAACAACACTGTACCTTGGAGCACCCCGTGGAAGAAATCAATCTGTAAAAAGGGTCAAAGAATATGTTTTCAAGATTTGAAGCTGATTAATCAAGTCTTTCAAAAGTTACTGTCGAACATACACACAGGCGGACAACGACTTTCGAATTACAACGAAAAGTAAGAACTCGCTAACGCTCGTTCAATTAGTCGCAGAGCAGCAATCTGCACAACAGTCATAAGCTCTTCCTTAGTGATTATCGCCGCAAGTCAGTAGAGAAACACATCACACGTCTTTCTTGTTCTCCTTCTCATTTTACTCCATCGTTTAATATAAGCAAGAAGAAAAATGATACCGTAGTATAAAAAGATAAGGAATAGGTCATTTATTTTCCAAGTTTCAAGCCGATTGCTGTTAACTCCTGTTTATTATTACTGTTTTGGCCGGGTGAGAGGGTTGGGTTTTTAGGTTAGGTTTTTGTATCTTCGATTTTTTGTTTTTGACTTTTTCTTTGCTGCTCTATTTGAGGTTAAATTATTTTTCACATGACAAGCATGTTCTATGGTTAGTGGCCAGCCACAGGGCGCAAAATTAAATCAAATCAAGTCAAGTTTTATTCAATGATATCAATTGGCATGTAAAAGGCAGTTCTACTCAGCACAGTATCAATGGTTGGAGCTTTTCTCTCAATATTTCAGTTTTATAATGCACAAAACTCTTGCCATTTGGCCGACTCTGGCTACAACAATATAATATAAACAATCTCACTTTACACATGTGATGAAATAAAAATGATATTAGTAATAATGAAATTGTCCCAACATGATAATCAGCAGTTGGATTAATGGAAACAAAGATGACTGCAAATCTGAGTCGGCTAATTTGGTTAATAGTGTCATCTTTTAACCAAGAATTATTATCCTATACTATTAAACGAGCAATTTCTGTTTATATGTTTGCATTTCACCGGATCTTGAAAACGGCTCTAACGATTCTCACGAAATTCAGAACATAGTAGGTTTATAGTATAAAAAATCGATTGCACTAGGTCTCATCCCTGGGAAAACCGCTGAAGGACATTAAAAGGATAATTATTATCCATCTTTGGAAAAACAGCTGATAATAATTATTATTTCGTCGTCTGTTGATGATGGAAGTGAGTGAGCGAGTTCATGTGTTTGGGACTGTGTCAAAATTATGACTCAGCTGTTGAACTTTTGTAATCATTCAATTAGGTACTTAATGCCGGTTGCAAAAAAGCCAGGCTATTTTTAATCCTGATTAATTCCAGTAGAACCATCTTTTTGAAATGGTCTTCTCTGATTTGGTTCGCGTGAAGTTAATCGGGATTAAAATTTAACCGGCTTTTGTGCAACCGGGCCTTTGTGAGGGAAATTTTTGCATTCCTCTGCGAATTAATCTCAATACACTGTGATTAGATAGAACATGAACCATCTTTTTGAAATGGTCTTCTCTGATTTGGTTCGCGTGAAGTTAATCAGGATTAAAGTTTAACCGGCTTTTGTGCAACCGGGCCTTTGTGAGGTAAATTTTTGCATCCCTCTGGGAATTAATCTCAATTCACTGTGATTAGATAGAACATTTCTGTATGAACTATGAATATTATTATAATTTCTTCTTTCGTAATAAATTTGTTATGCTTTTGTACTCCAGAGCGAAGCTCGGTCCCCGATATTCAATGTTATATTTGGTGTTTTCCAGAATCCTGGCCTACCTAGACATCCTAGTGAGCGAGAGCGACGATGAGTCGACGACTAGTACGCATGCGCAAGCATCTGCACCGAAGGCGACATCAACGTCATCTAGCGGCCAACACTCGAACCAACTTCCCACCGCGACCCCCAGCGACCAACAGCCCAAACCAAAGAAACGCCGCTCCAAGTCGGCCGGCGGCAGCAGTCAGTCAGTTTCCAAGAAACGAAAACTCGACGTAAAACTGGAAGGCAGTGACGCAAACTTTGATGCGCCTCAGATGATCGATTACAGTTTTCTGGAAAGCTACGACCGGAAAACGGGAGGTGGTGAGTTTGAAGATCAGAGTTCGATCGGGTTCAGTAACATCGCGTCACTCCTCACCAACTCATCTATTGATGAACGGCAAAGCAACCAGCCTCGGGCACGGGTCGACATGTCCAAACCGACCCGTATCCAAGTGAAATTCGGCAACCTAAACATCGGCAAATTGAGTAACCTGAACATCGGACAAGATTCTCGCAGCATCTCACGCGAGAAACAGTCTTCAGCAACTAGTCCCGCTGATCCCCCTGACCGTCCCCCGTATCTACCAGGGGAGAAAGAGCTCCCCCTCAAGGGTGAACTACGCAATGAGACATCCAATGATAGCAACGGTTGGGAACGGCGCACCCTGTATCTCCAGTTCGACGAACAAACTAAGAAGCTGTGGAACGATTTGCAGCGTCCCTACGGCAACTCAAGCAGTTTCATCAGGCATCTAGTGATGTTGGAGAAGTACTGGCGGGAGGGTTCGTTGGTGTTATCGGAAACAGCTGATCAGAGAGCGGTGAAATACAATAACAGTGTGAAGAATCGTGTGAAGGCGTTTGATGGCAAGTCGACAACCATTCGACCGGTGACAGTCTCCTCTGTGGCACCCCCCACCCCTGTGACGACGACAACATCGGCAGAGAAAATGGCAACACTGTCAACAGCCACCAAAACATCCTCACTGTCGGAGACACTTTCAAACCTTCCCGCCGTTTCGATCATGTCCTCAGCTGTGGCACTGCCTCCTAGATCGGCATCCGCCTCGCCGGTGCCTTCTGTATCACTGACTCTGCAGCCGGGTTCAATACCTCAAGCGAAAAGTGAACGGCCACCTAAATCGACGAAAGCTAGTGGGGGAGTGAGAGTGATCGAAGTTGACTCGGGTGAGGCGGCGAAGGGAGGCAGACAACAACCAATGTCCACCCCTCCCCCTCCACCCCTGCTCAAACTGGACGCAAACCTGTGGCAGAAGATGCAAGGTCAAGGTCAACCCAATCCTCAAGGTCAACTGATGGCGGCCCGCCAGTCTGTGCAGCCTCTGAAGGTGATTGTGTCGAGCAGTGGCGAGAGCCCCAAGATGATCTCAAACTTGATAGCCGTTCGCTCCGCGGGGGGAAACCTCAAACTCAACAAAGTGCCCCAAATTGTTCAGTTGGACAACAGTAGCTCCCAGCTGCAACTGAAGATGTTGAAGCCTGTCATCAATCCCTACCATCAGATCACTACTAAACCTCAACAACAAACAAAACCGAGTGGCATCCCAAACACACAACCTCCAAAACAGGGTGGCATCCCCAACACCCAACCTCCACTGAAGAGGGAAAAGTTTTATAAGACAGAGTACACCAACGTGAGGAAATCATCCCTGGTCGACGGCTTTGTGCCGATGATTTCCGACGTGCGCTCCTTGGCGGGCATACAAGGAGTATGGAACAACCCCCCTCCCCCCACCCCACCACCAGCCTACCGCAAACCTCCTCCAGCCTCGACCTTGACCTCGGCCTCGGCTAAACCTCCAACCACCTATTACACACCGATCCTGCCGAAACTGCCCGGCTCCATGCTTCCTCCAAGCTCCGCGTCGTCTTCGAGGTCGCGAGTTATCCACTCGATCACCCTCACCAACTCGGCCATGACCATTGAGAAGGCCCCGCCCACCAGCGACACAAATACCCCGCCCCTATTGGTCGCCGAGAAACCTTCCATTTCTGTTTTCAGAGAAGAGTTTCCGAACTGAGTAATGTATAGTTGTCTATCATTTTGTGTGTATGATTTGTAAAAAAGTGTCTGGAGGATTATTTAGTGAGATTAATTACATAGAATTACTAAGGCCCGGGTTCCGAGCTCGGGATTTGGCTAAGTTCTAGACTTCAAACAGCTGGAGTCAGAAAATTGGATTTCCGAGTCAGAGCGTTAACGTAGTTGAGGACTTGATAAACACTGGAGTTTAGGGATCAATTAAATTTCGTTTCAATTAAATAAAAGAGACGTTTGAATTAAATTCGAAAAACTAGAAAATTGAACACATAATAGAATAAAGAGAAAATAGTGAAAAGTTTCAGCTATTTAAAATTATTTAGGAATGTTTAATTTCGTCAAGGAAAAACTTTTCCAATTATAGAAATGAGAAAATAAAAACTGCGACTACTGTTATAAAAGCTGCGACTACGCCCCGTTTTGGAAAGCCAATTTTCTGACTCCAGCTGTTTAAAGTCTAGAACTTAGCTAAATCCCGAGCTCGGAAACCGGCCCTAATAGTCTATTACCCTTGTCTAAAAGAAAACAAAAGTAATGGTTCTAGTAATTCTATGTTAATCAACTTCCAAGCAGCCCTTTTAGAAGTATAAAAAGTGTCGGGAGTATTATTGAGTCTCTGAGATGGATTACTAGTATCCTTATTGAAAAGAAAACAATTTTGTGTTAATAGACTTTCAAGCAACCCTATTGAAATTAATGTATAATACATTGAGAAACACTTATTGACATGGGCTACTTTTAAATTAATAAAACAAAATAAATCTTATAGCACCCTTTATTTTTAAAAAAAACTTTAAAATAGTTGAACAACTAGTTTCGGTGATATCACACCATCGTCAGGTTATAAAATATACATAATATATAATAAAAAACTTTAAAATAGTTGAACAACTAGTTTCGGTTTACACCATCTTCAGGTTATAAAATATACATAATATATAATATTTTATAACCTGAAGATGGTGTAAACCGAAACTAGTTGTTCAACTATTTTAAAGTTTTTTTTTTAAAATAGAGGGTGCTATAAGATTTATTTTGTTTTATTAATACATTGAGATTAACTTGAAACTAGCATTCAAATCAAATCAATTTTATTGCACAAAAACATAATACAGTAATCTATACTACAATAAAGGAAAAAACTGGCTTATTACAAGAACGGGATAGGAAAATTACGTTTGACGCATCATCACGTCTGCACTACTGGACTGATTAACTTGAAATTTTGCTTATAGATTCTTAATTAACCGAGGATGGTTATAGTCCTATTTTCAACTCTTCAATATTTCGTTACGACAAGTTTTCAGTTTGTCAAGTTCTAAAATAGACCCTTGCGGAGCACGGGTTACCTGCTAGTCACTGATAACATTCAAAGTATAAACATGTAAAATAACTTGAGACCCGGTTTTAGTCACTACCTCCGTAAACGGAGGTAGTGTTTTAGTACACTTATTGATTATAATGTATCATTAAATCTACAGGTTTAACCTATAGATTTAGTGATCCATTAAATTTAATAGGTTTCCTAGAAACCGAACCTCTAGCTTTGTGTTAAAATTCGACAATAGTAAACTTTTACGCTCACATGAAGTCTCATTAGCTTGACTGATTTGTTAGAATCCATAACATCAATTATGAAATGAAATGAAGATAAGATATTGAATGGAACTGCAATGAAATGAAACTAAGTTATTGAATTAATGAAACTGCAATGAAATGAAAATCAGATATTGAATGAAACTGCAATGAAATGAAAATCAGATATTGAATGAAACTGAAATGAAATGAAAATAGGATATTGAATGAACATGCAATGAAATGAAAATAAAATATTGAATGAAACTGCAATGAAATGAAACTAATATATTGAATGAACATGCAATGAAATGAAAACTAAGATATTGAATAAAAATTATATTAAATTAAAAAATATATTTATCAGGCGGTGTTAGGATAAAGAATTATATAATTATGCTACTCATCCAATCAATGTTGGCAGAAATCTTTTTTTGATGGTTGAGCAATAGAGGGTTGGTTGTATACATTTTATGGGAATTTCAAATTGAAGATTAAATGAGGTGAAGCTTTCTGTAAACATTTCTGTAAAGTTCACAGTCGACACTTTTCTAGCAGACATACACACAAGTTAGAATAAACCAAAATTTATTGTAAATGAAATAAAGTGTAGTATTGTGACATGTTGATCATAATAATATGTTCTATGAGCATGTTAATGTAAGACCTATTAATAGTGAGACGTGATTGGTTGAATTGAAATGAGTCCAACTTGAAGAGGATTGATTATTTTTGAAAAAATTAATTTTTGTTTTTTATTTTACTCATTGATTATGCTAATTTTGAAAATTACTAGGAAAGGTATCAAATCTCAAAAGTAGATTCTTTAGTCTTGACTTGCTTATAATTTTTTGAGTCTTGTCTATCAAGTGAAACTTGGTAAAATTAGTTCAGTTGTACAGTACTGCTTGATCTCTTAGTAGACTTTATTGATTAATTGATTGATTACAAATTATTTATTTTTTCTATTTAAAGTACTTCTGATGTTATTGAAGTAGCAACTGTTGAGTTAATTAGACTTTAGTTCCTTCTTAACATTATTGAGCTTGATTTATTTGCTTTTATTTCGATTACTTTTAGATTTTTTAATTTTTCAATATTCTTCCTGATCTGGATTGATAAAAATTTAATAATTTGGCCCCATTTTTAACCTTATTATTGACCTTAAACTCGTTACTTTATTCCTAGAATCATAAAAAATCAAATTTTTATCCAAATATTGATAACCATGAAACAAGCTGGTCTAAAGCTGCGTTTACACCAAAGTTATTAACAAAATGTTGATCCTTATAGATGCTAATAGATTGAACATAACTTATCATACACATGATGAACATATGTGTTTGTCAAGTTCAATCTAATATAATCTATAGGGATTAAATTATTAACATTTTGTTAATAACATTGGTGTAAACGCAGCTTCATTGTATTTTACTGTACTTCTCTTTATTAGTACCTTAGTTTTAACGTGACTTATCTATTAAAATAAGTAATGATTCATTCATTAAATTAAGGTCTATTTATTTATATAAACCTTCAACTCGTTGCTTTATTCCTATAATAATAATTATAATTTTTCAAATCATTATCTTAATATTAATAACCCTGAAACAAACTGTTCTTATTGTATTTTACTTTTATTTTTTATCAGTACCTTAGTTTTAACGTCACCTATTTATTTAAATATTTTCACTATTATTCATTTTTTGTTTTTCTTGTTGTACTCATTCTGTTCTCGTATTCTACGTCTCATTATTCTATCAGTGTATTATATTTACCAGATATATTTTTCTTCACAATTTGTTGAGAATCGTATATTTTTGCTGCATCAAACTGTTAGTTTTATTTGTGAATTGAATTCTATTTTTATGAGTTGAATGTTAACTGCTGTTGAATAATCCAATGTAGGATTGACTATTTATGGGTACATATTTTATGTTAAATGAGTTACATTTAATTTTCTAGTATAGTTGATATATTCTAATAGTAATGCTTCAATATTAGTTACAGTATTTATGAATGGGTCTATGTAATCGCGGCTCTTAGTCTACTCTTTCCAATGTAATATATCATGTGTGCCTTGTTCTAAGAAAATATGGAAGATATTGAATATTTACAAAAACTATGTATCAGAACGTAATGTGTGGTGCTTGATTGTTCAATCAATTTGCAATACTTCATACTATTTCTCTTGCAATTGTTATTATTGACTGTGATTGAACCAATTTTAGTACTTTCAAGCAATAATTATGAGAGAGCATAGTTATTGTTTAATGAAAAAGTTACATCAAATCTGGAAATGAAAATTTGAACGATTCCTTCATAATTTGAAAGTATATTTTTTTCTTATTAGTTCATACGTTCAAGTGCGATTATTAAAACAAGTTTATATCCAGTAATATTGAATATTACAATAATTAATATTTAATGTTTTATCAATTAATTAATGTTTATTGATCTAAATTACAATTAATTTTGAAAATCGTCCTATTTTCGGGTTAATTAGTTTAGGCTAAATAAATTGATTCTCTTTTGTACATTAAAATTGGTTGGTTTGAAGTTATTCTCATGTATACGAGAATAGTATACATTTGATTTTGTAATAATTTATTAAATAACGCCTTTATAACAATGGGGACCTTTAAGTAACTATTTTATTTCAAAACTGTTCAGTCAAGTAAAACAATATTATACTTTTTACAAAGTATAATCATCTAGTATTCTTAGTTTAGAATTTTAGTTTAGTAAATGCAAAATGTTAAACCCATAATTGACTTGCTTCAACTTCTAGAATTATCAGTCTGAAGTTGTGTAAAAATATTTTGTAAATAAATCTACTTATAGTGTATAATTTATGAGAAACTAGATTTAAATTGTAAGAATGATGTGTTGAAAAATTTTATTGATCTATTTTTTTTAACACTATCCAGTGATATATCTATATTTGAACTAAGAAATGTGTGAAAGTTATATATGGATCACAAGTTTGGTTTTATTATTGATTTGATTTTCTCTTGTTAAGTTTTTATACATGAAAATGAAAAAAATGTCATTCTATGTTATGAATTCATCCCCTGGTTATTGTTAATGTAGTGATTTGGAAGGGAAAAATAGGTTAATGATAGACTGATTAAAGTAATACTTGAAAAAGAAACATAAAAAGGGTTGACCTACAATATTATTTATCTTATTTACTATTTTAGTTAGAGTGATCGGAATTATTTGAAGTACAGTTGTATTCTGGTATCCTATATACGTTATTTTCGAATCAGGTTTTATCTTTGAATGCAATGATTTTATTCTTGTCATTTTATGTGCACTTACAAATTTTCTTTCATCTATCTTGCTACTGATTCCTTATTTACTTACACTTGTTATTTCGACAATCTTATCTTATAGCTTTATTATTTTTCGCAAAAAATTGTCAGTTTTATTAGCTTGTTTTTAGGGTGTCAAAATTGTCATGTTTAAAATTGCTGAATGGAATTTGGTTGAGGGAAAATGTTGAAGTTTTGTGACACTAATTATACTAAAATATTATTTGAAGATTAATTTATTAATTATTGTTAGTGTCATAATTTTTACTTGTTTAAAGATTTGGAAGACTGGATATGAGGTGCAGTGTAAAAGATTTAGACAGATGACTAAAAAAAAAATTGTAAAAACCCCTATGACTATTTTTTTCTCTGGTTCACTTGAATTTTATTCTCAGAGTTTCTTCTGAATATTAGAGTTTTGCATATTTCATTCATTTGTAGACAATAAATCTTACATTTATAAACTCAGGCTATACTTCATTACACTCTGAAATTCAAAGATTTCAGGTTGAAATTAGACAGCTTATGAAAGTGCACCATGTTGTTGATGAAATAATATTATGAACAGATCAATTTGTAGTTTAATAATGAATTAATTAGTGTAGGTTATCAAAGCAATAATTTGACACCCTGAAAAACTATAAGAATGAAGCTGACAATTTTTTCTTATTTAATGTTTTCAATTCTTCTATCTTATTGGTCTTTAAATTATTTTTCTGTCAACCTATTAAATCTACGAATTCTAATCATATTTCTTGACATCAATTTTCAATTATTGTATTATTATCATATTCTTAATAACCATCTACTGCGAAACTATTGTTTTTATCTTGAACGGTGTATTTATTTTTGTTTTAATCAGTTCGATGATTTTCTTGTGTATATATTTATTGTTAATTTGCTAAGTTATCAAATGATTGTATTGTAATGTCGCCTGGAAGGTTTTCTCTCTCAATTTCCTCTGTCTCTATATCTGTATTATTGCTCTTGTTAGAAAGCCCATAGTCTTATTTAGGCAACTAAACTTTTAATTGGATTTTTTCCAAATATCTATCAAGCTAAACAGCCACATTTTTTATTTTTTCTTCCATTCCTTTTTCGATCTCTCTTTCTCTTACTTTTCAATTATATTTCTTTTTTACTTTTCTTCTTCAATTTGAACACTGTATTTCACTTGTTTCACACATTGATACATTGCTCACTGTATTGGAATTCCACAAAACCTCTATCCTTATCCTTAACCTTGACCTCATTTACATCCTGTTACCTAAATTATTTTACTTTTAATTTATTACTTGTACTTTATCATTATTTTTAGATATAAATATTCAGTAAATTTGTAAATTATTTGAGAATTCAGTTAGGGGACAACTTTTTAGATTGTTCGATTTTCTAAAAATAAATTCTATCTTTGAAAATGTTGTGCATTGGTTATTTTTACTTTCCTTGCCCTATTACCATAGGTAAGGAAAGTATTGCTTTCCGAAAAAAATTAAGGTACCCCAATTTCCAAATTTCTATAGGCCTAAGTTTCAAGGTCCCCTCTGAGCCCAAAAAAGTGGTTTTTGGGTGTGTATGAGTACACATACGTCTGTGTACAGGATATCTCATCTCCCAATTAACGGAATGACTTGGAATTTGGAACTTAAAGTTCCGACACGAACAATTTCGATCAAATGCAATTCAAGATGGCGGATTAAATGGCGAAAATGTTGTCAAAAACAGGGTTTTTCGCGATTTTCTCGAAAACGGCTCCAACGATTTTGATCGAATTTATACCTAAAATAGTCATTGATAAGCTCTATCAACTTCCACAAGTCCCATATCTGTAAAAATTCCAGGAGCTACGCCCCATCTATGCAAAGTTTGAGTTTAGATTCTCAATTATCAGGCTTCAGATACAATTTAAACAAGAAATTCCAAGTGGAAAAGATTGAGCATGAAAATCTCTACAATTAATGTTTCAGTAACATTTTTCATTTAAAATAAGCTCGAAATTCGAAAAAAATTTATTATTCAAATTGGAAACTGTTGATTCTATTAAATCATTCACTATGAAGAGATAGCAGACTTCGTGTGTCTCCAGCGTTATTGTCCTGTCACCAGCTGGCTTGGATCTTTCAATAGTAGACTTGAGATGCGCGTGAACACTAGCGTCAGGTGATCTGACTTGACGAGGCTCACACCGTTGTCAGTTTATTGTAATGCTAAGGCCGTTTCCACAGTGATAGTTTAAACTAAATTTCATTGGATTTCACTGGATTACATCCAATCAAGTATCATTTGTTATAATGTGATTCATTTTGAGTTTAATTCAACAGCTGATTGAATTCAGTTTAAGCTTTCACTGTGCAAACGGCCCTTAGATGCATTAATTTTGATGGAAGCATTCAAAAGTTATCGTCGACCCTACTACTCTAAGGGCCGGTTTCCGAGCTCGGGATTTATCTAAGTTCTAGACTTTAAACAGCTGGAGTCAGAAAATTGGTTTTCCGAAACGGGGCGTAGTCGCAGTCATTGTCATAGTCCATGTTTCAATTAAATTTTGAAAAACTAGAAAATTGAACACAAAATAAAATAAAGAGAAAATAGTGTAAAGTTTCAGCTATTTTGAATTATTTAGGAATGTCTAATTTCGTCAAGGACAAACGTTTCCAATTATTGAAATGAGAAAATAAAAACTATGTCCAATTTTCTGACTCCAGCTGCTTAAAGTCTAGGACTTAGCTACATCCCGAGCTCGGAAACCGGCCCTTAGAGTATAGTGAGGTCCACGTTATAATGACAGTGGATAAAGATAGAAGAATAGCGATGCCGATTCTCTACATTAATTAATCATATTTCTTCACTGTCAAAAACATAATTGGCACCGTTGTGGACCTAGAAAACGATAGTACCACCGGCTTTGTCGAATGATAGACAAGTATAGCAAAACCAAAGTTGATCAAATACTGTCATTATAACGTGGACCTTACTATTGTAGGGTCGACGATAACTTTTGAATGCTTCCATCAAACAGCTTCAAATTTTCAACACATACCATATTCTTTGATTCATTATGCAGATCAAGAACCTAGGTATGTTAGCTAACAAAATTGACTCACTTCTTCCGTCCTTCATCCATTTTGAGGACATAAAAGGATAACTTTTGAAAGTGAATAAGAAAAAAATTGTATTAGGCTAGTTCTCCAGCCCATGGGGCATGGCTCCCTAGTTAATTACGCACAAGAATTGGGTATTTAATATAGAATAAGACTTACCTTCAAATAATTAGGATTTTGTTGCTAAAATTCAGCAAATAAAACTGAAAGTTGATTGTTTAATTAAGCAAAAAAATTTGTCTTTTTAAAAAATGAAGCGCTGAGTTGTAGTTGAATTGCAAGTGTAGAGAGGCATTATAGAGTTGAAGTAAAATTCACATAATATTTTAAACAATTGAAAAATAAGAAGAAAATGTTCAAAACTATTAATCACAAAACATTTCCAAAGGTAATCAGGAATCTCTCTTGAAGAATATAAATTTCAAAACTTGCGCTGGTCACCACTTCAGCTTTACACTTCACATAAAGAAAATCAGCTGTTTGTTTTCAAAAGCTCAGCGCCAGTCGAATGCAGCTAGTTACAAAACTCACCAACAGGTAGCGCTAGCATTCGGTTTTTTGGAAAATAGGCTCCAAAAACTCCAACAGGTAGCGTTGGAGATGCAAATCACTTGTATCAAGTGCCAGAAAAGCATTGAGTGTTACCTTCATCATTGTTTTTTAGTCCAGGCAACGAATGCTCAAAAGAAAGGTATAGAGGGAAAAGTTTGAAACACAATTTTTGATCCCTCAGCTCTTTCAAGGATAGTAAGGGGGTAAACATATCAAAAGTCCTCACTCCTGTGCTAAGGTGGTAGGGGTGGTATGAAAGTACCATATTTTGGTTTTTTGCACATATCTCGAGCAATATGCATCTTTCGGAAATTTTCCGAATACAAAATTGAAGCTTACAAATTGGCCTACAAGTTTCATCTGTAACATTTTTTCATATATCATTTAGTTTTTTAGGTATGAGCTCTCGAAGATGTCACATTTTTAAGAAACCCCCTTCCGGAACCGATTTTTTCATCTTTTTGGCCTTATAACTTTTTAATTGATTGAAAAAATCCGTGCTAACCATGAGCTCATAGAGCATCTCATTGATTTCATGTATTATTTCATTATTGTACGCATCTCCCTGCGATTGTTGCAGCCGTTTTAGTGTTGAGTGTAGAATCTTCAGTTAAACAACAATAGATCAATTGACAGGAAAATTTAGATGGAAAGTTTGGAACACTTTGCAGCTTTGTTTGGACCAGTTAGAAGGTGAACATATCGAAAGTCCTCATCCCTACCCCTTGTGATTAAGGGATGAGGGTGGTTTAAAAGTTTCGTTTTTCATTTCTGGCTTACACGCATGTATCTTGGAAACAATGCATTTCAACGACATGACTAACTGAACAAAAATTAAGCTAAATAAATCTCATTTAGTTTTCGAGATATCCACTTTTAAAAGTGTGAAGTCTTTGAAAAGACAGTTTTTCTTCCAAATTTTTGCACTTTCAGGGCTTATTACTCAACAACAAAGCATTGTAAAAATAAGTACTGAACGTTGGGTTGTGGAGGATTCAATTCTCTTCAATGTATCATTTCACCATTTTATGTTTCCAATCAATTGTTATAGCAGCTTTGGTGTTGAGTGTGATATTCTTAATAAAGCAACTTGACCATTCGACCATGTAATTTGGACACAATTTTTGACTCTGCAGCTTTATTAGGACTAGTTAGGAGCTGAACATATTGAAAATCCTCATCCCTAACCCCTGTGCTGATGGTGGTATTTCCGTCAAGTTGACACTTGTTGCTGTATTAAGAATTTCACACTGATAGGTTGTGGGGATAAAAGCTTTAACATCATAGAAACCGCTGCTATATTCTGAAAAAGACGCAAAAACTATGAAGAAAAATGAGTTATTTGAAAATTTTTAAGGAAAATACACCGCTAAAGAAACATTGATAATATCAACTCTTAACATTACGACAAACTCAAACATTATGACAACTCTAAATATTAATTTAATTCATTTCCAATACTTGATAAAATTCATATCTATACATTATAATCACTATCCAAACTCAGTTGCCAAACTACCATCAAACACTGATGCTTCAAGGGTTTTCTGAACAAGAAATGAAAGATTAATTGATAGGGTCTACCGTTTTAGGTGTCTTCCGAACCACCCAGAAGTAATCATTATTATTAAACGAAAATCTAAATTAAATGCTGTAATTCACCCCAAAAACTTCTGCCACTGCAAATATTGACAACAGGGTAAACAGCTAAATGGAAATTCGATGAGCGCTACTATTCAAAAATTATTTGTCATTCCCGGGCTGACAAATAATTTTTGAATAGTAGCGCTCATCGAATTTCCATCTAGCTGTTTACCCTGTTGTCAATATTTGCAGTAGCAGAAGTCTTCGGATTATTTATTAATTTGGATTTTCGTTTAATAATAATTAATTCATTAGCATTTGGATAATTGCAATATCTCAGTAATTTCCAACACCTAGAAGTGTTTGTTAAAGCTTGTGGCTGTATGTTAGCGTTGCTGACCTCAAGCTGTCGTCACCCTTCCAACTGGAGAACCGTGAGCATGTCGCTTAACTTATCCATGTGAGCTTACAGCTTCACCTTCAAGTGCTGCCTTCTCCAATTTCACCAGCTCCAGTCTATAATCAGAAATAATAATTATTTTTGAAAATACAAATAAATCTTTGGAAATATTAGTACTGAAAAGTCAACAGTGATTAAATTCAAAAGGACTCTCCATGAGCTTCACAATCTTACAAGCTGCAATAATTCTACTTTACAGAGAGATTCACTTTAAACTATCAGCATTCTCATATGGATAACATGAATGCTAGCAATTTACCCAATGCTGACACTGCTAAAAGAGAATCATCTCTCTATAGTGAGGTCCACGTTATAATGACAGTATTTGATCAACTTTGGTTTTGCTATCCTTGTCTATCATTCGACAAAGCCGGTGGTACTATCCTTTTCTAGGTCCACAACGATGCCAATTATGTTTTTGACAGTGTAGAAATATAATTAATTGATACAGAGAATCGGCATCGCTATTCTCCCATCTCTATCTACTGCCATTATAATGTGGACCTCACTATAGAATGTCATAGAATGATATGATAGAAAGTCATAGAATAAACAATCAATATAATCTATAGAATATGCAGAATCTATAGATCGTTTATCCTATGATAGATTCTATAGAATCTATAGATTATCTATTCCATATAATTTATAGATTATTGTAAATTGTTTATTCATAATGTATGATTAGAATAGTGTTGACTAATTCCGTTGCAAATCTCTACTAATCTGCAACAGAGCAGTTCTGTGTGCTGTGCAACACAACCGATTCCGTTGCAAAATCAGCAACAGAGCACTTCTTTCCGTAGTGGAAACCCAACTGCGCATGCTCAGTCCCCAATCCACAGAGCAGATCTGAACCTGGAAGGGAAAAACTTCATTTCCGCGTTCGGCGTATGGGGAAGAGTTTTATCCTGAAGAAGTGACTTCAAGTCAGTCTTGGAGAGACATCCGCGCAACTTACATCTTAGAGACCGTTCGTAGTCATACGTGTTGACCAAACAACGTAGTGAATTACTGGGTCTTTTATCACGGAGGTTTTGCTTTTTTGACTAAAGATATACCACCGTCGAAATTCAAGTGATTGTTTTGTGTCAGTGAATTTGTGCAATTGTGATTTTTTTCGAGAAAAATGTCTCCAGCTACACACATGCCTTCGTCTCCATCCACCACAGTCAACGATTTTGAACTGCTTTGGCAACTTCAGGTGAGTCTAAAATTCATGAAAAATTATTAAAATTGTTATCAGAATCACTGTCATCAATGTTTTGTCTATAATTAAAAAAATACAATCACAAATAATTCGGAGAGAACTTGTAACCCAAATGCACCCCCAGTTTACAATGTCTTGTTTCCTAACTTTTAGAGAAGCCTAATTACTTTCATATTATATTATAGTATACTGTTTTTGAATCTCCAATTCATGAGGATTAGCACAGCTTGAATTGTGCACCACCAGGTAGGACCTGTGTAGTTTTTTAAAAGTTTGTTGTTGAAAACTCTACTTTGCAATGAGTGTACTTCCTGAAACTGATAAGCTGAAGTTTTTTCAAGGTCTAAGATTTTGGGGATCTTTCTGAAAGTGGAATCAAATTATACTATTTATATCGATCTATATTATCATTAACATACTCAGAGATATTTATGCCGGTTATATTTCAATTTTAATACAGTATCATTATCGTCTTACCTTAACATATTCAGAAAGTATAGTATTTTTGATAGTTTACCATTTTCAAGAAAGTTATTAAATTTTCAAGTTTCCAGCAATGTTTCATGAGTAGATTCATTGAAATCAATCAATTTTACGATTTAAAATACTCATTGCAAAATAATACTTTTATCCCCAAAATTAGTTCAACTTTGAGCAGAAGTGAAGCCCTAATCTTCTAAACATTGATTTTGGATTATTCTCCGATTTCCTATTCAATTCCTCAAGTGTTTCAAATCATCTCTCTTATCATAATTTAATTTTTGAAAAAAAAGAATGGATCCGAAAGAAATGTGGTTAAATTTGGAGTAGCGTACATTGGAAACTATCAATAATTATATTGCTTGATAAATAATCTTTAAATAGATTATTAATAATAATCAATAATCTATAATTAATAATCTAAAGATTATTAATATAATCTTTAGATAGAGAAATAATCTTTCATAATTTGTTTAGATTCAAACTTAACTGATAGGAGTAAATAGACCATGAGTGGAACAAATACCAATGCCAGAGATGAGTTAAATAATATTCTTGATTCTTTTATCAATCTTTTATCATTATTTCTGGTTTTTCAATTAGTGTACTTGGGATTTTCCCAAATTTATCGCATTTCCAAGATCTATTACTATCATAAATAGAGCAATATAATTGATAGTTTTCAATGTACTCTACTCCAAATTTAACCACATTTCTTTCGGATCCAAATTTAATACTTTATCTTCTAATACCTTTTGTCACATTAATAGGAATACAGTTAGTAATAAATAGAAATACATTGAAGTAGATATGACATTTACAGGCTATTCAAGTACTATTAATGCAATCGATGACATTTACATTCTAACAATTTCCGATAGTGATCTTTAACATATTCTAGGAACTGGAAATAGCTCTATTGTCCTACAATTTCCCATTCTATTCGATCAATTTTCACAAGAGTTTTATTTCACGCTTTATTGTTTCAAGTAAGTTATTTGATTTTCCGATAATAGTCTAACAAATCCCACGATTGAGCGAAATTGCGCTTGATTGTTTGCAAATTAATTGCGTATAAACGACAATAATATTGAGAGTTTTGTTCTTCGTTTAGCCTCGTTGAAATTGAGAGTTTTGTTCTGCATTTAGCCAGCTACCCCTTGAGATGATTTGCACCGCAATACACCATTTTTATCGACACCGATTCTAATCATATCTACTTCCTTCTTTTTTGAAAACTTTTAGGTTATAGGTTTTTCAAAACAAACGTCTTCTTTTCTTCTTCTTCTCTTCTTCTTCTTCTTCTCTTCTTCTCTTCTTCTTCTTCTTCTTCTTCTTCTTCTTCTTCTTCTTCTTCATCATCTTCTTCTTCTTCTTTTTCTTTTTCTTCCTTTTCTTTTTCTTCTTTTTCTTCCTTTTCTTTTTCTTCTTTTTCTTCCTTTTCTTTTTCTTCTTTTTCTTTTTTTTTCTTCTTCTTTTTCTTTTTCTTCTTCTCCTTCTTACACTTTTCATCAGTGTGTTTTTCAATAGACTTCGTTTGTTTTTGACAATGAATGTTTCACCCTATGTTTTGAAATTGTTTCGAAAATTCAAAATATCTAGCCTAGTTCATTCTATGATTGTGAATGTAGCCTACTTGTGTGATTCTGATTGAGTCTATTTCATCACTCAAGAACTTTGGAGAGCAATATGAATCGTTGTAGATGTCAATGTCCTTATGAATTGATTTAAATCTTCAACTGTTGGTCTATTGAATAGCCTATATTAGATTAAATTGCATCTATTCAAAACCTTACTATCCATTAATCACTATTAGCAATACTCAATTGAGTGAGGAAAGACTGCTGTTTTTATATATTACTTTAAATTTGGAGTTTTTTTATTGCGTACAAATAACTATTATTATGACTGTGTTCTAATTTTGTATTACCGTGAATGTGATGATATAATTATATTGTAGTAGATAAAATAATATAATACTGCTGTATTATATATTATTTTCCAACAGTTACGTTGAAAAGTGGCCATTGCTGCACTGATTACAGAACGCAAAGAATCACTTTTCCGCTCTAGTGCGGGAAAAATTTTTCTGCACTCCAGATTTGCAACATGGCAACGCAAAATACTTAGTAGGTTATATGGAGCAACAGTGCAGCAAAATCAAAATGAAGTTGGTAACAGTGACTGCTGTGGCTGCTATAGTGAGCAGAGGTGCAACCAAGCACAACGCGCTAATTATTAGTATTAGATATTATAACCAAGGACAACATTTTTATTCAATTTGACAATAAATTAAGGTTTTTATCAATAATAAAATTACACAGAAAAACATTTGATGCATTTCAGGCAATTTTACCCATAATTACCCACTTTTCATATTCAATGGTAACTGTAGGAAAAACTTAATGTGAAATACGTGCGCAAAGTTCCTCTGCTGCACTCACAACAAACCATTCCGCCCTCGCCTACGGCTCGGGCGTAAACGTTTCTTTCGGTGCAGCAAACTGTCACTTTGCGCACTAGTTGCACAAATAACTATACCTCCTATCAATCCAATATTTTTAATTCGATTCTAAAATTTTCGGTTCATGAAGTTTCAATCACTTTTATCTCATATAAAATACTGTGTATGTTTGATTTATTCAAGTAAACTTGATTATATTCAATACTTATGCATTCAATTAATGAACATATCTGCGCATAATCTCTCTAACTTTGCCCTCCACTTATCAAAAATACTCTACTGTATTTTTCAATCAAGTATTTTGATGGGGCTACTTAAATTCTCGCTAAAACTACAGTAACTATATAAACATCTGGTTTTATAGTTACTGTAGCTGAAACCAGTCTTGTTTGATTTGATTTGAGTACTTTATTTATGTAGATTACAATATATACTGTCTCATACACTTATATACAATAGCTTACAATACAGCAAAATTATAGATGAATTTACATGATATAGACTAAGAAAATAATTATTGAACTGTATATGATATGAAAAAGCAATTTGTAATATAATAACTATAGATAATAATTATATTGTTATGCATCTACATAAATTGGCGGAGCTTTGGACATATCAATGTCCATTCTTCGGAAAGAATATTAAAAATATCCTCCCCACTAACTCTCTACCAAATTTGATATAGATTAGAATAGAAAAAAAACGTTCATTGAATAAATAAGCTACTGTAAGCTTATTATATTTAAAATATAATAAGAGTAGTAATGATTCTCTGTGATTAGGCCTACTCTAGTGTATTTAATATTCAACATGATACCGTACTTCTTTCAGAACATTGAATACAATAGTAGTAATGAATTAATTTTGATGACCAAAAACAATTGAAATCTCCAATCCAAAAATCTAGATAACATTTATGGTACATTTTTACTCATCACAGTGACTGAAAAACAGAAACCACATATTCTGAGATTCACTTCCAACTTCTAGCATACGTTGAATGGAAAGCTTTGATGCTATTTACAATGAATCCAAACAGTTTAAAGTAAATATCTTCAATTAGATGCAAATCAGCGTCTATGGATCTGTCCTCAGCCTTTCCTAGACAAGGCTGTCGTCTTTGGCCAATCATTGTTTTGTTTCAATTCGCAATGATAACACATTCGAATGTTAAAGGGTCAATGTCAACCTACTTCCGGTCTCCCTCCACTTCCGGTGTCCCTCCGTGTCTCTCTAATAGATACAGCATTCAAATGCCATTCCAACCTCTTCAATAAACAATTGTGACAATTATATATAAATTATAATAATTATAATTTATCACAATTATAATAAATAAGTGACAATTATTATCATCTATACTCTTGATAAGAAGTGGAACTTCTTCGGACGGGTCTCCCCACAATTCAAGCCATTCGCTAATTAAAATAATAATCTTGTATACAATAAGTGTATGGTATACATAAATAAGTTTATTCATTAATTTTTTTTCTTGCCTAATAGTATAAATTCTGCTGCTCTTGTATTCCACTTTTTGTGTAGTTGAGAAGTTGATATTGTGGTAATTATCCATATTGAATGTATTGCTCTTGTATTATATATTGCTCTCATAATGCTCTTGTATTTAGTTTTAGTTTATCAGAGATTGACAATAGTGTAATAACCGAAACCGGTCTTTCTAAGTATCAATAAATCTGTGGTTTTTTGACAATTTCTTAGTCTTTTTCATTCAAATAAGTTTATACTTAGGCTATCATCTTAATCATCATTTGATATGTTTCCAACAAATGATATTCGTATATAGAAACAGTATTTATATAATAGTTACAAGCATATACCGTATAACTGTGATAGATATATTATGTAATAATCATGTATACAAGTGTACGGTATAAATAAATAAGGAGTGAATCGATTTTGTTGTACAACGAACTTGACCTGTCAAAAGGTTCGAAGAATACGAGTTCAAAATTTGAAGCGGATTAATCAATTCTTTCCAAAGTTATCGTAGAACGTACAAAAGACGAACAACGACTTTGGCCTTGAGTGAGTCAAAAGTGAGAGCTTTTTTTATTTTTTGTGTAGTTGAGTAGTTGATATTGTGGTAATTATTGATGTTAATTATAAAAGCTAAGAAATTGTCAAAAAAACACAGATTTATTGATAGTTAGAAAGACCGGTTTTGGTTGTTACACCATTGTCGATCTCTGATAAACTCTTTCTAACTATCAATAAATCTGTGTTGACAATTTCTTAGTTTTTATTTTTAATATGAATAATTACCACAATATCAACTTTCAACTACACAAAAAGTAGATAAGTTCTCACTTTTTGAATCACTCAAGGCCAAAGTCGTTGTCCTTCTGTTTGTATGTTCTACAATAACTTTCGAACGAATTGATTAATCAGCTTCAAACTTTGAATACGTATTCTTCGAACCTTTTTACAGGTCAAGTTTGTTGGACAACTAAATTGACTCACTCCTTCGTTCTTTTTCAGGATATAGGCTAACAGATAACATTGAAAGTACATGAGAAAAAAATTGTTGTGATTTAGTCAGCTGAAGAATTCATTGCATGCAATTCATTGCAAGCAGGACAAAGGGAAAGAGAGAGAAAGATTGATTGATTGATTGCCTTTATTGAGGGCGGAGTTAGGACTACAGGTCCACAAAACCCTCGACATTTCATACAAATTAATACTATGAAATACAAAATCAAGATTATAATATACATTTTTTTAAAAAAGAACAAAATGTAAGCTTCAAATTAATAACTAATACAAAATAAATTTTTACAAAAATGATTTTTCAATAGAGATTCAAAACTATGGCTATGAAAAAAATAGATGATTGCAATAGAATTAAGAGCTAAAATTCAAACCAATATAACACATGAAAACAAAATAAAGTGAGAAATATATTCATACAAGACTAAAAGAGGGAGAAAGAGAGATTGATTGATTGATTAGGTACTTTATTTATGTAGATTACAATATATACCGGCTTATACACTTATATACAATAGCTTACAATACAGCAAAATTATAGATGAATTAACAAAATATAAATTAAGGAAATATTAATTGAGCTGTATATAATATGAAAAAAAAAACAATTTGTAATAACTATAGATAAAATAGATAATATTGTTATGCATCTACATAAATTGGCGGAGCTTTGGACATATCAATGTCTATTCTTTGGAAAGAATATTCTTCCCACTAACTCTCTACCAAATGAGAGAGAGAGAGAGAGAGAGAGAGAGAGAGAGAGAGAGAGAGAGAGAGAGAGAGAGAGAGAGAGAGAGAGAGACAGATTAGAGACAGATAGTGGAGCAATAAACCAATAAACTCTCTGAAAGACACTTTGTTTTTTAGTATTTTAATGTAGCTTATCAATTAGTTTACGCTCATTGCATCTGTTTTACTGCGCTATTTGCTTTGATAAGAGGTGATTGGGATGCCAGTTAACATCTCAGTTTATCACCATTATTATTTGAAATATTTCAGTGGAATATTACGAAACTAGACCGAACCAACCAAGTTCAGATCTTTGAGATAAAAATGTTGAGATATCATTGACCTGTCATATTTCTTCAATATATCTGTATCATAGTATAATATTAAGTCACATACAGTACTTGACAAAATATTCTAGTAATTGGCAATTAAATTATTGCCACTAAATTTCGAGTATTGATAATTTTTCCGATTATTGACAGTAATTTTCGGGGAAACATTTTCTATCAACCTGAATGAACTCCATCTCAAGAAACAGTATTATAAAATACAGCGATAATATGATGTCGTAATGATAATGTGGTATCATTGATGTATTATAAGGTATAAAATAATCTCCAGAGACAGTAGTTGATAAAATTTCTGAGAAAATACTTTCCTATCAACCTATCTTCTATCTCGAGATACAAGAGATAGAAATAGTAAGATATCAGGCAATTGATAGTCATAGAATTTGATATTTTTGATAATCACCTGCTCTAGAACATGGGTTTCCTATAGTTGAGTAGGTTAATTTCCGAAAAAATGCAATTTATTTATATTTGTAGTAAATTTCATATATTGTATTTTTGAATATTATGTACATTTTATTGATTAGATTGTTTATTTGTATATTAATGGAAATAGAATTTATTTGTATTTGTGTTGTAATATCGTGAGCATAGGTAGGTAGGCCAATGTATTTTGAGGGAATAATTTTTCAAATAAGATTAAAAGAAGTAGCATTTCAGTACTAACTTATCTTTCTAGATTAAAATACACTTTTTATGTAAAATCACTTCAGTTGTTTGGGATACTTTATTAAAATTAATAAAAACAATATAAAATTTGAAGTACCCTTTTCTAAACTAGAAAAAAACTGAAAACTAGTTGTTTGAGATGTTTCAAAAAAAAGGGTATTTCATGCCGATGTTTGAAGATGAAGATGTTCTTCATCTTCAAAATTAAGTGTAAAATCGTTCAATTTACTCCGACTCCATGCCAATTCAAAAATACATTCATTCAAATTCAAAATTAGTTGGGGATAGTTTTGAACAATACAACTGAATTTAGGAAGTGAAGATGTAAAGCTGAGTTTACACCAAAGTTTTTAACAAACTGTTAATAACTTGATCCTTATAGATTCTATTAGATTGAACGCAACTTGACAAACACATATGTTCATCATGTGTATAGGTTATGCTCAATTTAATAGAATAAAAGGTATATTGGTGTAAACGCAGCTTTACATCTCCACTTCCTACTATATGAGTAACTTCTTATAGAAATTATAGTATATTAAGCAACCTAAAGATACCGAACCGAAATCCAAAATCGAAAAAACTATTTTCGAAAAAATCTTTGGAGGTATATTACTAGTAGTTCTGTGAACAGTAGACCTCACACAGTAGTCTCATCCACAAGTACCTGATTGAAACTATACACATTATGTAAATACAGCAATAGACTGGCTTCTCCACACATCTGTGTAATCACTTGTCAGCTGATTTATGATGAATAATTCTATAGTCTGATTTTTACTCTAATATTGGCATATGAAGGAGGCTCCTTTTTCCTTTTATATTATCCTTGAAATGCAAAATTTCCAGAAACCTTGTATATACGTCGACGCGCAATTAAAAAAGGAACATACCTGTCAAATTTCATGATAATCTATTACCGCGGTTCGCTGTAAATGCGCAACATATAAACATTTAAACATTAAGAGAAATGCCAAACCGTCGACTTGAATCTTAGACCTCACTTCGCTCGGTCAATAATCAGGACATGATTGTTGTTGATTATAATATACCTGTCAAATTTCATGAAAATCTATTACCGCGGTTCGCCGAAAATGCGCAACATAAAAACATATAAACATTAAGAGAAATGCCAAACCGTCGACTTGAATCTTAGACCTCACTTTGCTCGGTCAATAATCAGGACATGATTGTTGTTGCAGTGTAAGAAGGATAGTTTTTTCCTCCAATTGTATTAAGATTATAGTGTTTTATACAATAAATGAATTATTATGAAAAAATGAATGAAAATTAGTTTGGATATTATAATCAGGACCTGATTGGTGCCAAGTTATTCGAATTGTACCATCCAAACAATTGAAGACATTGAACGTGACATGAGTCTCGAAGAGTGTTTTTTTTGTCTATTTCTTATACTGCGTCGATGTCTCATAGACACCCTTGAGGTGAATAATCAGCCAGCCTTCACGAAACAAAGAATAATCGGCCTCCCAAATAACGGGTCATTATTTCATGCATAAGCAACAACTAACAACTAACAAGAATACACTGAAAAAACAATTCAATACAAAAATAGACATCAACACAAAACACAGAACACAAATCGATGATAGCGTGTTGAGTTTTACAGGCTGAACACATCTCGATTTAGACTGACTGGTTAATAGAAGAAAATATTTATAAGAAATGAATCGGTTACTTATAATAGGTGGGCGATTACAGTATAGTGAATTATTTACTAGGTTAGCGTGAAGTGGATTAGAATAAGAATAAGAAGATGGAGAAAAAATGAAGAAGGAGGAGAAGAAGAGGAAATAGTGGGAGGAGAAGAAGAGAGAGTGGAAGACTAGAATAAATAAAAAGAGGAAGAGGGAAAAGAGGATATAGAAGAAGAGAAAGAAGATGTAAATGGTGAAGAAAATATGAAAAAATGTAAAGACCTGTTCTTTATTCGCAACGAATGTTGAAGAAGAGGAAATAGTGGGAGGAGGAGAAGAAGAGAGAGTGGAAGACTAGAATAAATAAAAAGAGGAAGAGGGAAAAGAGGATATAGAAGAAGAGAAAGAAGATGTAAATGGTGAAGAAAATATGAAAAAATGGAAAGACCTGTTCTTTATTCGCAACGAATGTTGAAGAAGAGGAAATAGTGGGATGAGAAGAAGAGAGAGTGGAAGACTAGAATAAATAAAAAGAGGAAGAGGGAAAAGAGGATATAGAAGAAGAGAAAGAAGATGTAAATGGTGAAGAAAATATGAAAAAATGTAAAGACCTGTTCTTTATTCGCAACGAATGTTGAAGAAGAGGAAATAGTGGGAGGAGGAGAAGAAGAGAGAGTGGAAGACTAGAATAAATAAAAAGAGGAAGAGGGAAAAGAGGATATAGAAGAAGAGAAAGAAGATGTAAATGGTGAAGAAAATATGAAAAAAATGGAAAGACCTGTCCTTCATTTGCAACGAATGAAAAACAATATTAATGTAGTTGATAAGCATACAAAAGAAGAGAGATTGATTGATTGAGTACTTTATTTATGTAGATTACAATATATACTGGCTTATACACTTATATACAATAGCTTACAATACAGCAAAATTATAGATGAATTTACATAATATAGACTAAGAAAATAATTATTGAACTGTATATGATATGAAAAAGCAATTTGTAATATAATAACTATAGATAATAATTAAATTGTTATGCATCTAAATAAATTGGCGGAGCTTTGGACATATCAATGTCCATTCTTCTGAAAGAATATTAAAAATATCCTCCCCACTTACTCTCTACCAAAAGAGAGAGTGAGAAGGGAAGCTGGAACTATAAAAAAGAAGGAAGAGGAAGAGGAGGAGGGAATGACGAGGAGAAGGATGAGGAGGTAAGTAGGAAATAAAAAGAGGAAGAAAAAAGGAAGGATACGTTGAGAGGAATTAGACATTGAAAAAATGAGATTTAACTAACTTAAAAAAGAAGAAATCTCACAGAGGAAAATAATGGGATAAAAGATACATAGAGAGAAAGATAAGATAAATGTACAAGAAACAGAGAAGAGACACTAAGAATAAGAATGGAAGAAATGAGAAGGGGGAAGCAAGCAAATGAAGGTTGGAATAGAGACATAGGAGAAGGAATTGATATTGAAGAAGAAATTGAAAGATTAGGGAGAAAATGAAGGAGTTGAAAGCGAAGAATAAAAGAGGGTTGTACAAGAGTACAGTGAGGAAGAAAGGGTGAAGAAGAAGAAGAAGAAGAAGAAGAAGAAGAAGAAGAAGAAGAAGAAGAAGAAGAAGAAGAAGACGAAGACGAAGATCAAGATCAAGAAGAGAAAGTATAAAGCAATTTGAAAAACTCTCAGACAAGTCTGAGAGGTCAAACAAGAAGAATTAATTCAGAATTATGAGAAAAAGGGAAGTAGGAAACGACGAGTGATAGGAGAAGGAGGAGAAGATATGATGTAGGGGATAGAGAAGGATGGAATGAAAGGAATTGAAGAAAGAAGGAGAAGGTAGGAATTCATAAAATATTGAAGAAGAAAGAAAAAACGATGAAATGTAACAAAGACGAAAATAAAAATGAAGTAGTCATGAGGCTTCATTTGTCAATTTTATTTGAAGGAATGGAAATCTACAGAAGGATAATAGCTGAAAGAAGAAGATGATAAAAAGGAGAGAGAAACTAAGAAGATGATATAAAACCAGAAAAATAGAATCCAAAAGGGAGCCACGAAATAATATATTTACAGACAACGTTTATCCACCTGAACTCCTAACGGTTTAACTTGCTATAATTTGTGGTAATTGTCATCAAAACACAGATACCCTTCATTAGATCAATAATTCATGGTAATAACTTTCCCAAATTGTTCCTTAAATGCATAGAAACATTATTGCTAAACCTCAATTATACATCAGTCCAGTATAGTTGACGATTAGGGGGTTGACGATTTGAGAAATAAAAATATGAATAGTTTCGGCCATCAACAACTGAAATGGAATTTTGACAAATAATAACTCAAGGTCAAACACTAACATTTTTTGAGACTATTTTTGTAAACTTATTCACATCCAATTTATCAATCAACTTAGTGCCGGTCGCACAAAAGCCGGTTGAATTTTAATAGTGATTAATCAATCCCACGAGAACCAATCAGAGAAGCCGTCTTATCAAAAAGGCCTTCTCGGATTGGTTCTCGTGAAATTAATCACGGTTAAAATTTAACCGACTGCTGTGCAACCGGGCCTCGATTTTTTATGTTTTATCATAGAGAAAAAATAGCGTAAGTAGATATCCCATGGTATAGGGAATTTATGTCGCAACTTTTACTGTTATCTCAAGCCGATTACTGTCGATTATTGTCGATTTTTACTGTTTTGTTGGGGTGAGAGTGTATGAACGGCACAGTATGAGAGATTACCAGTGTCACACAGCTTCACGGGAAAGAACTACGTTCTGCTATCGGCTTGGGATAACAGTAAAAGTTGCGACATAAACGCCCTATACCATGGGATATCTACTTATGCTATCGTTTCTCTATGGTTTTATTTTCATGATTGATACATGCTATTTTATGATTTGTCGTAAAAACAAACCTGAATCTCGTATCTCGTAATACTTGGAGAAATTTTTTTTATTTGATCAGTTTTAATTAACTTATTGTTTTCTAGTTTGTTCCTTATGATTTGTCCTCATTGAAAAAACACCAATCTCGTACAATCTTGAAAATTTATCTAACTTCCCAATTTACAATACAGTAATAGCTTATTATTGTATCAGTGTTTACGAGTTTGTGTTTCTTGAATAGTTCCAAATTTCTCAAATAGCTCAATATTGAGAAATTGGTAATTGGTAATTCGTTGAAAGTGGTAATTGAGTGGAATATTTCTGATTAATTTATCAATTCAAGCCATCTAAATTCAAAATTTATAGTTTTTATGTTTATTTTGTACCAAAATTTTATAAAAATTATACACGTGAAATTCTAACCTTATCTTGGACTTTGTCACCTATAAATTTTGAAGAAAAATAGCACAAGGACTACCTTATTATTTTAATTTTCAATGTTATTACATTAGTGTTATTTGCACTGTAAATAAATAAATAAATTAATGAATTGTCGTAATATCTATATAGCTGTAGACTGTATTACAATTTTGTCATGAAACCCATACAGAGAATATTTTTAACTAGCAGATAACCCATGCGCCGCAAGAGGCTGATTAAAAACTAGACAAACTGGACTTACTCAGATCTTGAAGTATTTAAAATAGGTCTATAACCAACCTCGGTAAATGAAGTATCTATAAGCAAAATTTCAAGTTAATCAATCCAGTAGTTCAGACGTGATGATGCGTCATACGTGAATTTTTTATCCCTTACGTGTATAAGCCAATATTCTTCCTGTATTATCATGGATATATTATATATTATAATAATATATTATTCTTTGTATTATAGATTACAAACTCAAAACACATTGTTTTGTTATAATATACTCCTTTACAGAATTTCTTTAAGATAATTGAAATTCACTACTTGAATAATGAATAATGAATTTATTGCCAAATACAAGAAATATTTTTACAAACAAAATAATCATAAAATTAAATAGTTTTTGGCGTGACTGGAAAAAGAAAGCCTTGAGCTCCAGCCATGAGATCTAAAAATGAGAAATAAATTTTTTAAATCTAATAACAGCAGTACAAATGAAACAATTCTGTTGATATATGGTAAATAATCTATGGATGTTGAATTTTATCAATAGTCAAGTACTTGATAAACAAAATATAGATACACAGAAAAATAATATAAAAATTGACAAGTTTTAATAATTTTTACACAATTAATATTACCAAAAATTGTTGATTTATTTGTTAGTCAAATTTTATCAATCACCAAATCATAAAAAGTATTGTCCTTTTCACTATTATCTCAATTTTCAATAATATTACTTTTCCATCCTTGACTGGGCAGATACAACTTCCATTTTTGTTTACTGTTCTCACGGCTGAATCGAAAACATTCCAAGTCCATCCAATTGGTGCATGGAATTCTAATGAGTTCAAGAACATTAAACGAATAATTGCTTTGCGAGTTATAAAGGGAATCTATACGTTGCTAACTAGAGATAAGGCTGCAATGAATACTTCAACTCTGCTTTCAATCGATATGAGAAAGACGGGATGTTCACTTTTCCCATGGATTTTGCGACCGATTTCTTTCCATGAATCGATTTTTTGTGAAACTCTGGATCTGCTTTTGGAAACTTTATGGGAGATCATAATTTTCCTCAACAGTAACCATCTAACCTATGATATCCTTAGAAAAAATGGAGAGATGTGCACTCTCAAAACTCAAAAATTAAAAGATGAATTAATAAAAGTTGATAGTTTTAATTGGCTGAATTTTCTGCTTTTTTAAACATGAACTTGATACTGAAAGCAAGTGTAGAATTTGATATGACATATGAATGATACACATGAATTTAACTTACTTGACAAACATAATTGAAATCATAGAATAGCTATACATTGATTGTTTATTGTAAGCTGTAACCATAGAGTGTAACAATCCTTTCTCTGCTATGACGTGATACACATATAAACTATATTTGAGGTAAGTAAGTGTAAAGTACTTGATTTTATACGAGATAATTATATTGAAGAGCAATGAAACCTGATATTTACAAATAAATTATGTTCATATTATAAGTACTAAATCCCTATCAATCATTTAAAGGTTTGTAGGAAGTATTGATTAGATGTACAAAAGTATAGTAATGAATAATCAAGAATAAATTATAAAGTTCCCAAATTCTGGTACTGAATAACCAGGCAAATATACTTGCAAAATGTTTGAAGATGATTTTTCGATTCTTGAAATCAGCATACAATCAAAAATAAAATACTCATTTCTCGATGATTGTGAACTCAATAGAATGTGAAATAAGTATTATTTATACCACAAATGATGGACAATAAATATTAATAAAACTCCTCAATAATTGACCGAGGGAAGTGAGGTCTAAGATTTAAGTCGACGGTTTGACATTTCTCTTAATGTTTAAATGTTTATATGTTGCGCATTTACGGCGAAACGCGGTAATAGATATTCATGAAATTTGAAAGGTATGTTCCTTTTTAAATTGCGCGTCGACGTATATACAAGGTTTTTGGAAATTTTGCATTTCAAGGATAATATAAAAGGAAAAAGGAGCCTCCTTCATACGCCAATATTAGAGTAAAAATCAGACTATAGAATTATTCATCATAAATCAGCTGACAAGTGATTACACAGATGTGTGGAGAAGCCAGTCTAGCTGTATTTCCATAAGGTCTATAGTTTCAATCAGGTACTTGTCGATGAGAATACTGCGTGAGGTCTACTGTTCACAGAACTACTAGTTAGAAGTAAACTCGATAACTTAGTACTTCAACAAAAACGTGAAAACTATGGCAAGAAGAAGATGAAGTAGAAGAAGAGCGTAGATGAAGAAGAAGTCAAGAAGAAGAAAAAGAATAAGAAGTCAAGAAGAAGAAGAAGAAGGAAGTATTTTCTTACTAGTTACTACGTTAGTTGATGTAACAAAACGTTGACACTATGAGAGAAATAAAATGCAATAATTTTAAAATTTATTGTCCAAGATGCTGAGTACCAAGTTTAGCGAGATTCACTTCAAACCGGCAGTATTGATTGAATGGTAAGCATTAATTTAATTTAATGAGGAGTTCTGTCAGTTTGAGGTGAGTCTCAATTTATAAAAGCTCAGCATACAGCATCTTGAATGTGGTTCAATGTAGCTTTGAATAGAACACAATGGAAAATGTTCAACTATGAATAAAAAACGGGATCGATCGATTCCTTCAATATTGAAAAGTCTGATGAGAAGAATCTCATTCTCCCAATATAATAAATTCAAATAAAATAATAATATAATATAATAAAATAATAAAATTCATTTGAGATTAGCAGGTAACCCGTGCTCCGCAAGGGTCTAATAAGAAACTGTAAACATCGGCCTTTTAAATATTGGTTGAATGAAAACGTACGGTATTAAGAGCCTTCCTATACTTTGAAGCTCTGTGAAGCTCTATTTAGTAGGGATGGGTATCGAAAGACAAAACATCGATGTTTTGAACATCGATGTTTTTTCATCCTAACATCGATAAGTGAAAAACATCGAACAGTAAACATCGATGTTTTTAAACATCGTTTATCGCCCTACGTTTTTTATTTAGTTTTATTCATGACTAGCAGGTAACCCGTGCTTCGTAAGCGTTTAATAAGGAACTTGACAAACTGAAAACTTGACGTACTGAAATTTTGAAAAATTTAAAATAGGTCTATAAAAATACTTGGTAAATTGAGAATCGATATGCAAAATTTCAAGTTGATCAGTTGAGTAGTTCAGACGTGATGATGCGTCATTCTTGAATTTTCCCCTACATGTTGTAGACTATAAGCCGATTCTTTAGTTTAATATAGGCATAGAGAAACAATAGCGTAAGTAGATATCCCATGGTATAGGGCGTTTATGTCGCAACTTTTACTGTTATCTCAAGCCGATAGTCCACGTAGTTCTTTCACGTGAAGCTGTGTGACACTGGTAGTCTCTCATATTGTGCTGTTCATACACTCTCACCCCAACAGAACAGTAAAATTCTACGATAATCAACAGTAATCGGCTTGAGATAACAGTAAAAGTTGCGACATAAACGCCCTATACCATGGGATATCTACTTATGCTATTGTTTCTCTATGGTTTTATTTTTATGATTGATACATGTTATTTTATGATTTGTCATAAAAACAAACCTGAATCTTGTATCTTGTAATACTAGGAGAATTTTAGTTAGGAGATATAGGTTAGTTAATTATTCAATTTATTCATTTATAAATTTCACAATGAAGCACTGATCGGAAGAGAAAAACTTAGGATACTCCTTGAACTATTTCTTTCCCATTTACTACTTCAGTTGAGTAGTTCAGACGTGATGATGTGTCATTCATGTATTTCCTATCTCATGAGTGTATAAGCCAGTTTTCCACTTTATTGTAGTAAAGACTAGTATAGACTAGCAGGTAACCCGTGCTTCGCGAGCGACTAATAAGGAGCTCGACGTACTGAAATCTTGAAGAATTTAAAATAGACCTATAACCATGCTCGGTAAATTGAGAATCTATTTGTAAAATTTCAATCGTTCATCAGTTGAGTAGTTCAGACGTGATGATGCTTCATTCGTGAATTTCCTATCCCGAACATGTATGAGCCAGTTCTTTACTTTATTTTATTACTAGCCGTCAGGCTCGCTTCGCTCGCCATATCCGTCTAGCCAGGGGCCTCCGCCCCCTGGACCCCCGACTGGATCGTCCAAGAATGAGATCGGCAGGCGAGCGAGATCAGCAGGCTCGCTTCGCTCGCCTGCATTTTTCATTTGAGCATTTTTATCATATGTTAGGACGATCCAGTCGGAGGTCCAAACTAAACGTCTGGCTAAACGGATATGGCAAACGAAGGGAGCCTGACGACTAGTAATATAATATTCCCAGGAATAGCTCTGATTGAAGTAGCAGTGCCCAATCAATTTTTCCGCGATGAATGCATTTCAATCTTCAATTTGGTGCCAACCTAACAAAGTCAACTCAACTTAATGCCAACCTGACAAAATTTTTAATTTAGTTACCAGAACAACTGTTTCGAAGAGGTACTCTCTCTAGATTATAGTTCTATATTAACATATGGTATGGACATTTCCAATTATAATTTTAAGATATTGGAATAAGAAGAATACACATGCTAAAAGAACTTTAAACCCTTAAAAACCACCCTTAGAGTTAAAATGTCGCCAAAAGATTTCTTAGTGCGCCTCTAAAGGGCCAACTGAACATACCTACCAAATTTGAACGTCTGGTCCGGTAATTATTAGTTCTGCGAGTGAGTCAGTCAGTCAGTCAGTGAGTGAGTGCCATTTCGCTTTTATATACATAGATAAATAATTATTATACTTGTATAATTGATCATTAACCAAAAGAATCGATACGATATAATTATACGTGAATTAATAAACGATAGAGTTTGATCATACGGTACCGGGATAACTTGAATCACAGCTATCTACTATACAAGGCAAAATAAGAGGGAAAGTGGCAACTATGCCCTCCTATAATTATTTCTACTGACATTATAATGTGAATTTCACTACAGTAGATCCTACTGCTTGTTGAAGAAGATGCTCCAAAGTTGGAACGTAGGCTGGCCGGCCCATACAGAGAGAGAGGCAGCACATGATTAACATTGCATTGAAAGAGTTGAAGATATAGTGTGGGGGGTGGGTTGAAAGGGGGAGCCTAAAGGGGAACTATACAGTCTTCAATCGACTATGAGAAAGACCTAGAGATTGAGTCCACTAGAGACTAGATCACTTCACCACATCAAGCATTCAAGTTCAAATAATTTAGTTTGAAATTGAATGCTATAACTATCCAAGTTCAAATTTAGTTTGAATGCTATAACTATCTCCAAGTTCAAATTAAGTTTGAATGCTATATCTATCCAAGTTCAAATTCAGATTGAATGCTATATCATCTATCCAAGTTCAAATTAACTTTGATGAAGGACTGTCTGTATGAAAGTTCCCAAAAAGTCTCAGCTGATGTTATGAATGAATGCATGGAAAAACTGTTGTAATAACTGCTCTGTACAGATACATGCGCCGCGAACATGAGCAATTCACTTTCAATCAGCTTATGCCAAGCTTTTTATATCTGTATCTTACAGTTTCTGTAAAAATACAGATATATATAGCTGATTAAAAGTGAATTGCTCATGTTCGCGGCGCGTATATCTGTACGCACCTTAAGAAAATGTGTACTTAGTTTTTGAAATATAATAAGAATATAGCATTATATCATAGAGAAACAATAGCATAAATAGATATCCCATGGTATAGGGCGTTTATGTCGCAACTTTTACTGTTATCTCAAGCTGATAGTCCACCTAGTTCTTTCTCGTGAAGCTCTGTGACGCTGGTAGTCTCTCATATTGTGCTCTGTTCATATACTATTACCCGGTCAAAACAGTAAAAATCGACAATAATCAACAGTAATCGGCTTGAGATAACAGTAAAAGTTGCGACATAAACGCCCTATACCATGGGATATCTACTTACGCTATTATTTCTCTATGATTATATAAAAATATAAACCTGAGATACAAGTGAAAATCACCTATCCCTTATAAATATATCACCAACTCTCCCCAATCATCTACTGCTGACATTTCCAAGTGAATACATCAGATCCCAGTCTCGAAATTTCCATGCTTATCACCAGGGGCATCTGTCACCAATGTCCCGAGGGATCCAGATGTTTTGATGGTGAAAGGAACCGGAGGGGATTTCAAGGTCAAGACTGAGACCCATTTTACTCCCCCAAAATATAACGGTGCAGGTGGTTACCATCTTTTCTTCTGCACCCTCTTACGAAACACTTGTTCATTGTATGGGACTCTCCCTCACATAGAATGCACCTCACATAACCTACACTCATACTCATCAGTTCTTTTTCCTAAATATCACCTGCTTACCCTCCCTCAACAGTTATAGTTTATTGAAATATATTGTTGATTTATACAGTTATACTGCGGTTGTATCCAACAGTGTATCTATTTAATTATTGTACAAAATACTAAAATCATAAAGTAACTAGTAGTTATGTGAACAGTAGACCTCACGCAGTATTCTCATCCACAAGTACCTGAATGAAACTATAGACCTTATGGAAATACAGCAATAGACTGGCTTCTCCACACATCTGTGTAATCACTTCGTCAGCTGATTTATGATGAATAATTCCATAGTCTGATTTTTACTCTAATATTGGCGTATGAAGGAGGCTCCTTTTTCCTTTTATATTATCTTTGAAATGCAAATTTACAACTTGGAACTCGCTTAATAGCAATTGGAACCGTGAGAGAAAGAAAATACGGTGGCGGAGGAGAAGAAGGAGTTACAAAAGAACAAGAACAAAAGGAGAAGAAAATGAAGGAAAAGAAGAATATCAGGAAAGAAAGAAGAAGAAGAGGCAGGAGAAGAAGAAGAAGAAGAAAAAGAGGCAAAGGCAGAAAAAAGTAGTACAGTAGTGGTCTGAGATTGTATAAGTCTCAGATTGGTTGATCAACGTTTTTTGGATGTTGGTATCAGACGTTCTCTGAAGGCAGTCATGGATCTACTCTCTCATTCCCTCTCTATCACTATCTAACTATCTATCTCTCTCTCTTGATTTTACTCTCTGTGGTCGAAAACTTGTTTCTGAAACCAGTGGAAATTCCCCATAACACCATTCAAATGCCAACTATATTGCGAGATACAGTATTTCATCTAGTATTACGAATTTGGCATTAGCATATTATCAGCTAAATTATAGCTTATGTTAGTCGTAAATTCTATTGCTGAATTATTAAAGTTTGTGACTACCTGCAGTATTTACCAATAAAATATGTACTTGTGCAATTTAACCCATCATAATAGATTGTCTGTGGTGAACGTGATATTTTTGAGCTCAAAATTCATGTGTTTTTTTGACCGAGCGAAGTGAGGTCTAAGATTCAAGTCGACGGTTTGGCATTTCTCTTAATGTTTAAATGTTTATATGATTTTTGTTGCGCATTTACGGCGAAACGCGGTAATAGTTTTTCATGAAATTTGACAGGTATTTCCTTTTTTAAATGCGCGTCGACGTATGTACAGGGTTTTTGAAATTTTGCATTTCAAGGATAATATAAAAGGAAAAAGGAGGCTCCTTCATACGCCAGTATTGGAGTAAAAATCAAACTTTATATAGATGGTGCGGAGCTCCTGAAATTTTCACAGATATTTGACTTGTGGCATGTTGATAGAGCTTATCAATGACTATTCTAGTATAAATTTGATCAAAATCGTTGGAGCCGTTTTCGAGAAAATCGCGAAAAACCCCGTTTTTGACAACATTTTCGCCATTTTAGCCGCCATCTTGAATTGGATTTGTTCGAAATTGTTCGTGTCGGATCCTTATAGTGTGAGGACCTTAAGTTCCAAATTTCAAGTCATTCTGTTGATTGGGAGATGAGATATCGTGTACACAAACGCAACACACACACACACACACACACACACACACCACACACACACACACACAACACACACACACACACACACACACCACACACACACACACCACACACACCACACACACACACATACAGACCATTACCCAAAAAACACTTTTTTGGACTCAGGGGACCTTGAACGTATAGAAATTTAGAAATTGGGGTACCTTATTTTTTTCGGAAAGCAATACTTTCCTTATCTATGGTAATAGGGCAAGGAAAGTAAAAATATAAACCTGAGATACAAGTGCAAATCACCTATCCCTTATAAATATTACACCAACTCTCCCCAATCATCTACTGCTGACATTTCCAAGTGAATACATCAGATCCCAGTCTCGAAATTTCCATGCTTATCACAGGGGCATCTGTCACCAATGTCCCGAGGGATCCAGATGTTTTGTGGGTGAAAGGAACCGGAGGGGATTTCAAGGCCAAGACTGAGACCCCTTTTACTCCCCAAATATAACGGTGCAGGTGGTTACCATCTTTTCTTCTGCACCCTCTTACGAACACTTGTTCATTGTATGGGACTCTCCCTCACATAGAATGCACCTCACATAACCTACACACATACTCATCAGTTATTTCTCCTAAATATCACCTGCTTACCCTCCCTCCAACAGTTATAGTTTATTGAAATATATATTGTTGATTTATACAGTTATACTGTAGTTGTATTCAACAGTGTATTTATTGTACAAAATACTAAAATCATAATATAAATATGACATTGAAGGAAAAAATAGGCTGAGCCTGTACTATTTCTCTCCAAAAATTTTGATAAAAGTTATGTTGTGCAAAGTTTGAGGTTATGATATCACACACTGCTTCGTCACTTGATTTTTGATCTAGGAATAACTACTAGTTCTGTGAACAGTAGACCTCACGCAGTATTCTCATCCACAAGTACCTGAATGAAACTATAGACCTTATGGAAATACAGCAATAGACTGGCTTCTCCACACATCTGTGTAATCACTTCGTCAGCTGATTTATGATGAATAATTCCATAGTCTGATTTTTACTCTAATATTGGCGTATGGAGGAGGCTCCTTTTTCCTTTTATATTATCTTTGAAATGCAAATTTACAACTTGGAACTCGCTTAATAGCAATTGGAACCGTGAGAGGAAGTAAATACGGTGGCGGAGGAGAAGAAGGAGTTACAAAAGAACAAGAACAAAAGGAGAAGAAAATGAAGGAAAAGAAGAATATCAGGAAAGAAAGAAGAAGAAGAGGCAGGAGAAGAAGAAGAAGAAGAAAAAGAGGCAAAGGCAGAAAAAAGTAGTACAGTAGTGGTCTGAGATTGTATAAGTCTCAGATTGGTTGATCAACGTTTTTTGGATGTTGGTATCAGACGTTCTCTGAAGGCAGTCATGGATCTACTCTCTCATTCCCTCTCTATCACTATCTAACTATCTATCTCTCTCTCTTGATTTTACTCTCTGTGGTCGAAAACTTGTTTCTGAAACCAGTGGAAATTCCCCATAACACCATTCAAATGCCAACTATATTGCGAGATACAGTATTTCATCTAGTATTACGAATTTGGCATTAGCATATTATCAGCTAAATTATAGCTTATGTTAGTCGTAAATTCTATTGCCGAATGATTAAAGTTTGTGACTACCTGTACTATTTACCAATAAAAAATGTACTTGTGCAATTTAACCCATCATAATAGATTGTCTGTGGTGAACGTGATATTTTTGAGCTCAAAATTCATGTGTTTTTTTGACCGAGCGAAGTGAGGTCTAAGATTCAAGTCGACGGTTTGGCATTTCTCTTAATGTTTAAATGTTTATATGATTTTTGTTGCGCATTTACGGCGAAACGCGGTAATAGATTTTCATGAAATTTGACAGGTATGTTCCTTTTTTAATTGCGCGTCGACGTATATACAAGGTTTTTGGAAATTTTGCATTTCAAGGATAATATAAAAGGAAAAAGGAGGCTCCTTCATACGCCAGTATTGGAGTAAAAATCAAACTTTAGAATTATTCATCATCAGCTGATTACACAGATGTGTGGAGAAGCCAGTCTATTGCTGTATTTCCATAAGGTCTATAGTTTCAATCAGGTACTTGTGGATGAGAACACTGCGTGAGGTCTACTGTTCACAGAACTACTAGTAAGTTTGTTTCATGTCTTCAGGAAAGTTTTATTATATATCCATTTTAATTTGAAATTGTCTGTTATATTTTATTTCTAGTTTCAGATTGATGATTTGAGACAAAATATTGAATAAGTTTTAGGCAATACCCTGTTTTTCTGTTCCGACTATTGTAATGTTTGCTCTATCCAATAAATAAATAATTTATCTGCAAGTACGAATAGGTACACAAAGTAAGATACCGCTTTCGCTAGGTTAAACCAATGTTTTCAGTATTTAAGTAGTAACTAGAGTTTGATAAAATTACTGGACAACCGAGTTAAATACTCAAACATTTTCAAGTAAATAGGTTGAGACAATTTTTGGATTTCTCTGAATCATTCAATCCTATTACAATTACTGAATTGGTGGACTCTTTTCTATCCATCTTTATCATACAATAAGCTATCAGTTCCTCTTCTCTTCTTCTCATAATCATTACTTTGTTGTTGTTGTTCTTCTTCTTCTTCTTTTTCTCCACTCCTTCATCTCCATCTCAATCTTCTTCTTCTTCTTCTTCTTCTTCTTCTTCTTCTTCTTCTTCTTCTTCTTCTTCTTCTTCTTCTTCTTCTTCCTCTTTATTCTTTCTTCCTCACTGTACTCTTGTACAACCCTTATTTTATTCTTTGCTTTCAACTCCTTCATTTTCTCCCTAATCTTTCAATTTCTTCTTCAATATTAATTCCTTCCCCTACGTCTCTATTCCAACCTTCATTTGCTTGCTTTCCTCTTCTCATTTCTTCCATTCTTATTCTTAGTGTCTCTTCTCTCTGTCTTGTACTCTTATCTTATCTTCTTCTTTTATCTTCTGTACTTTTATCTTATCTTATCTTCTCTCTATGTACCTTTTATCCCATTACATTCTTTTTCTTTCTCTTCTTCTTCTACTTCTTCTTCTTTCTCCTCCTCCACTTCTTCTTCTTCTTTTTCAAATCCACAAATTTACACCAATAAATCTGTATTCTCTTATTCTATGCTCCTTTGAAGTTTACAGGAACAAATCTTATCTCTATCCAATTCTCTAGCCCTCCTTCTCAATCCTGTCAACATAATTCCTATAAAAACATATCAAATTCTTTCTATTCCTCTCTCTTTCTCTCTCTCTCTCTTTCTTTCTGCTGTTTTCACACACACATATGTACATACACAAATAAACTTAGAAAGAAAAAAAAACAAGGAGCAAACAAGGACCTGTCCTGGTCAAAGCAGAAGAAGAAGAAGACAGAGAAGAAAAGGAAAGATGTTTTCACTTTCGGTCAGTGCTATTACATAGAACATGTGAACCGGTTTTTTACCTACATAGAGAGTCTCAAAGTATATAATTGACCGAGCGAAGTAAGATTCAAGTCGACGGTTTGGCATTTCTCTTATTGTTTAAATGTTTATATGTTGCGCATTTACGAAGAATTTTATTTAAGAAGTAAACTATGAAGAAGATGAAAAATAAGAAGAAGAAGATGATAATGGTGATGATAATGATGATGATGGTGGTGATAAATGAGAAGGAGAAGAAGATGAAGTTGATGAAATGAAGATGAAGTTGATGAAAAGAAGGTGAAGTTGATGAAGAAGAAGAAGATAAAAAAGAAGGAGGAGGAGGAAGAAAAGAAATGTATATTAAGAAGTAGAAGAAGAAAACAAGATGTGAGAACATGAAGAAGAAGAAGAAGAAGAAGAAGAAGAAGAAGAAGAAGAAGAAGAAGAAGAAAGAGGAAGGAGCAAACACAGAGACGACAACGAGTGAAGCATGCATGACTGCCAGCGGACGTGAAGAACAATTGGACGAACTGAGAGAAAGAGATATGATTGAAGGAGAGAGAGAAGGTCAGAGAAGTAAGATACGAAAGATACAAGATAAAGTGAGAGGGTACATCGAATACTGATAAATTGTACTAGGTCCTTACTTCATTCATTACTAGTGTATTAGTGTATGAGAGAGTTATTCTCTACTTTGTTTGTAGGGTATTCTCTTGGAGCCAGTCTGACCTTGGGATATTCTGTCTTCGTTTCTCCTTCCACTTCACACATCTTCTCCACTCTTTACTTCACATTCGCCACGCCCCACGCACGTGATAACATCTCTATTCATCATTTTTCTAATCACATCTTTCAATCATTCCAATCTATTTTTATACTTTACTATTTTCATGGTTCCTTTCACATACTTAATTATACTTTAGTGTCCTTACATTTATCTTCATACTGAATTATGATATGCCAATAACATATTATAAATAGTGAGCCCCCTGGGCTGAAGAACTCGCTCATGAGCTATATCATTTTAGATTAGAAAATTTTGAAAAAACCTTTGGATAGTTTTTGGAGAAATTTTACTAAAATACTCTCACAGAAAAATATGCTCCGTCTTCCCATACTTTAAATGTATCTTATATTCAGAAAAATATCGGGGCGCCGAGCTTCACTCGTTATTTTTATTTATTGATAAACAGAACACAATTCTCTAAAATGATTGTGTTTATATTTCACAGCTGGCTATATTATGTCATCTTATGAATTTCGGGGATGCGATATTTTGATTTTTCACATACTCGTTCACTCAGCCAAGGATGAATTATCTATCCTTTTAATGTCGTTCAGCGAGTTTTCCCAAGGATGAGACCTAGTGCAATCGAATCTTTATATCATAAACCTACTATGTTCCAGATTTCGTGAAAATTGTTAGAGGCGTTTTCGAGATCCGCAAAAATAACCAGATATATAAATACAGAAATTGCTCGCTTAATATAATAAGATGTAGTAATCTGTATTATAATGTATGAATAGAATAGAATAGAATAGAATTTTATTGGTCATAAAATATTCACATGAATACATGGACTTTGGATACATTGGTCAATTTTTTAACACTAGAGTAAATAAAACAAACACAAAACACTAAGATTAGTCATTAACAGTACAATACAATAAAATATGAATCTCATAAAACGATTCCAATCTATTCTAAAATAGTCATGCATGCTATACAAACATTCATCAATTAATATGTCAATATATTTTACAATATAATATAGTAGGCTACTTTATTCCGATAGTATATTATACTAAGATTTTTATAGATATTACTATAGTGGGGTCCACGTTATAATGACAGTATTTGATCAACTTTGGTTTTGCTATCCTTGTCTATCATTCGACAAAGCCGGTGTTACTATCCTTTTCTAGGTTCACAACGATGCCAATTATGTTTTTGACAGTGTAGAAATATAATTAATTGATGCAGAGAATCGGCATCGCTATTCTTCTATCTTTATCCACTGCCATTATAACGTGGACCTCACTATAGTACAGTCTATACTTTTTCATATAAACACGACAAGTTTCGAGCACTCATGTTATTTGAAGTGTCAAAATGTTTCCATTCTCTTGGATGAATTAAATGAATTATAAATTGAAGTAAGTTAAATACAAATTCATCACAGACACTTGAAAATGGCATGACTGCTCGAACCTTGTCTTGTTTTTATAAAAAAGTATAAAGAGGGTACTAATAATTTCGATATTAATTAAACAACTCAACTTGCCCTATCAAAATACTCTATTAGAGACTATGTGCCGGTTGCACAAAAGCCTATTAAATTTTAACTGTGATTAATTCCACAAGAACCAATCAGAGAAGCCGTCTTTTTAAAAAAAAAAAAAACGGCTTCTCTGATTGGTTCTCGTAAAGTCACTCAGGGTTAAAATTCAACCGGCTTTTGTGCAACCGGGCCTTTACCAATAATTCATACACTATGCAGTATAGAATAGAATAGAATAGATGTTCATTTGTTTCATGAAAACAATTTCAAAATACAGTAATCACACTTCATTACAAATAGTATTCCACTACAGTAAAATTCGTATTGTAGATAAACTTATATTCCTTACTGGAAGCTACTATTTAGAAGCTGTTGCATAAAGTAAAAACTCAGTTGTCAAACTCTATCTATAGTAAAACATAGCTTGACCACTCTAACAATACTTTAGCATTAGTTTTAACATTCCGAGTACTTACTACAATAGATAAACTAATTATTGCTAAGTGATGTCGTCTATTTTTCCTCAAGAAAATTGCATTTGTATGTAAAAATTGCTACGTCAATGACTCTGAGTTAGCTTTTAAGTGTGTGAAAACCTTGAAGCGACAATTAGGAGCTTTTCAAATAAATTCTTTCTTCAGTTTCCCTCATATTTAGAAAAAATTGAGAGTCATGCATCAGGAAACTGTACATTAAATAGAAAATTGAATGTTATAAGTGCCTGAGACTTGAAGAAACAAAACCTTTGAGAAAGGTTAGTTAAGTTCAAAATTGAATAAGAGTTTGAATTACAATCTCTTGTTTTTAAGTATAATAACAATTTTGTTGTCATATATTTATTTATTAATTTACAATGCGAATGACACTAATGCAATAACATTATAGAAGATAAAATGATAAGGTAGTCGTTGTGCTATTTTTCTTCCAAATTTATAGGTGACAAAGTCCAAGATAAGGTTAGAATTTGAATTATACAATTTTAAGTTTTTAAATTATTAAGAAAATATGGGGATTTATTCGCAAGTAAATTAGGTTCCATTACAGTTCTGTAAACGCATGTCTGATTTTATTGATTTTATTATACTGTATTTTTATTTTATTTATTCATTCATTGTACAAAACACTATTATCATAATATAAATATGAAATTTGAGGAAAAACTAGGCTGAGCCTGTACTATTTCTCTCCAAAAATTTTGATAGAATGATGTTGTCCAAAGGTTAAGTTCATGAAATGACACACTGCTTCGTCACTTGATTTTCGGTCCAGGATTAATGATTTGAAGTAGTAATAATTTAATTTCGGACTTACCCAAATTTTGTAGAGAAATAGTACAAGTTATTCTTAGTTTTTCTCTCCCGATCTGTGCTTCATTGTAAAAACAATAAATAAAGAATAATAATGATTTTAATTTGAAGTAGCCCCTATAAAGAACCAAATTAAATGATCAAAATATTAAAGATTATTCAATGACTACAAGAGAAACTGTAAACACTTATCTAGAATTTCGAATGAGTTCATTGACTCCTAATAAATTTCGGCAAACTTTCTGAAATCTAAGACAATTTGAAGATTATTTTAAAACATGATCACTGTACGAATCAAGTATTGATCAATTTTAAAGATATCTTTTAATTAGCTTATGGAAAGTTTTTGTGAATTCTTATCATTGAAAACTTGAAATTTGGAAAAATATGGAAACGTGAAATTTGAGAGAATTCATGACTGCTATATAGGCTGCATCAGTCGAAATATTATTGAATACATGTAAGAAAGTAAAATAAAGAAAATACAAGTGGATGGTAAAGAAAAAATAAAGTATAAGAAAAAAGGAGAAAGAGGATAAGATGATGATGATGATGATGATGATGATGATGATGATGATGATGAAGAAGAAGAAGTTGTTGATGATGATGAAGAAGAAGAAGAAGAAGAAGGAGTTGTTGTTGAAGAAGAAGAAATTGTTGATGAAGAAGAAGAAGAAGTTGTTGATGATGATGATGATGATGATGATGATGATGAAGAAAAAGTTGTTGATGATGAAGAAGAAGAAGAAGAAGAAGAAGGAGTTGTTGTTGAAGAAGAAGAAATTGTTGATGAAGAAGAAGAAGAAAAAGTTGATGATGAAGAAGGAGAAAAAATTGTTGATGAAGAAGAAGAAGAAGAAGAAGTTGATGATGATGAAGAAGAAGAAGAAGAAGAAGAAGAAGTTGATTTTGATGTTGAAGATTAAGAAGAAGAAGAAGAATAAGTTGTTGGTGATGAAGAAAAAGAAGAAGGAGTAGAAAAATGTCCTGGCTATTGTGAAGAAATGAATTTGTATTCGAATCAGTGCCAGTCAGTGACTGAGTATAGTGGAAAATTACTACAGGACAGAAGAAAAGGACGTAAAAGGAGAAGAAGAAAACGAAGAAGAAGGAGAAAGACAGAAATTATAGAGAGAGAGCAGAAGATAAGCATCACCCTGTGATAGAGATAGGGGAGTCTGAATAGTATTGTAGTACATAGTAAATAGTAGACTGTCTCCAGTCTCCATCTTTTGACAAGTTACAAAAAAAATCCAGAAAAACCAAAGATCTGTGTTGACGACACTCGGGCTCCACAAGTCAGTAAAAGACGGCTGAATATATAGTTTAATACCCTGTAGAAAACGTGACCATACTACAGTATTGTATTACTATATAGTACTGTGTCAATACTGGCTTTTAGAGGGAGAGAAACAGCGTCAGTAGGGTCACCGTTTTGAAAAGAGACAAAAAAGGGGAGAATTTTGAGAGCAGGTAGAATTGGAAAGTTGTCAGAGGGGAGTTGTAAAAGACAAGGAAGGTGATAGGGGGATACAAGGACGAAGCGAACAAAGGAAAAGGACAAAGGATAAAGAGAGGAGATTTGCAAAGTGCCTAGAATGGCAGGTCAAAAACAACACCATAAATCCTGAAAATAACAATATCCATGTTTTGCTTGGTTTTTCATTATTGTCATAAACATTATCAATCATCATTATTTTTATTTATTGTACAAAAAAATATTATCATAATAAAATTATGTACATGGCCCAGTAGGTCCTGTAGTATTTCTCTCCAAACATTTTGATATATCTGCAGCATGATTTTGATCATCTGTATGTCGTTAATAAAAGCAGTCAAGTCATGTCAGAGGCCCTGAAATTGATCAGTTGCGACCTGAAAACTCTGACACCAGACCTTAGCCGGCCAGGTCCACTACCTCCGTAAACAAAGCCATAGTGCATTCTGGTGACGTCAGCATAGGTAGGGCTCCTACACCAATAGAAATTTGTTGATTTCAGCTGATCTATATCAGCTAGTGTAGGAGATCTACCTGTGATGACGTTACCATCAACCACCTGTCATGCACTATGGCTTTGTTTACGGAGGTAGTGCCAGGTCACTCGATATTATATATTTTGATCATCTGCAGCATGAATGTAAGAGTTACGGAAAATTGGCATCAATGGAGGGAGCATGTTCAAAGAATGTCAGCTGAAAGAATACCCTTTAAAGTCTATAATTATCAGCCAGTAGGCAAAAGAGATTCTGGCAGACCATGCAAGCGGTGGCAATAATGGGTTTTTTATGTTTATTTGAATAATTGGCTAGATGTGAGACGGAACACGTTATAGTCTAATCCTTGTTTGTAAGATGAAGACATTTTGATATTTTAATGTTCATTTGTTTTAAACGCAATTTTTTCTCTTTTTTTATTTTTCTAGGAGTATATTTCCTTTTATTTTGTATTTAATTTAACTTGTGATTTTTTTACTTCAAATACTTGTATTTATGGAGTTATTTTTTAATTTTGTCCAAAGTATTACCGTATCTATTTTCATCTATTAGTAGAAACTTGTAGAATTTATTCAACATCAGAAACTTAAGCTGCATTTACACCAAAGTTATTAACAAAATGTTAATAACTTAATCCTTATAGATTCTATCAGATTGAACGGAACTTGACAAACACATATGTTCATCATGTGTATGATAAGTTATGTTCAATCTAATAGAATCTATAATCTATAAGCTATAAACATTTTGTTAATAACTTTAATGTAAACGCGGCTTTATATTATCAACAAGTAGGAACTAGTTGTTGAGAAATACACTTTGTAAGATTCATTACAAACTGTCATCATTGAATTGGTAGGCTTGATATTATACTTATACTAAATATTGCTGTCAATATGAAGTGAATTTCACAAACTTCCTATTCTTAATACTACCTCACCCTTTCTTACTAATTTTATCTTCTTCTCCCTCCTTTCTTCAAGGGATAGGACTTCCTATATATTATAGGAAGTATATATCATCTCCTACATATATATATCCATCCCCATCTTTCTCCCTTTCCTTCTCCAAGGGATCAGCACTTCCTATATATCATAGGAAGTATATATTATATCATATATATATATATACATCCCTATCTTTATCCCTCTCCTTCTCCAAGGGACGAGATCCTCCTATATAATATTATAGGAAGTATATATATATTATATCTTGATGTAACCAGCAGGGTAATAATTGAAGACATGAGGGCCTATTAAATTGTGCGCAATGTTTTTCACCCCTATTGGACGCAGTTACCCCTCTATCAAGTCACCACCCCATGTGGGCAAAGACACGCGTGGATTATAACAATAACAAAATTGAAGATACGTGTGTCATATGTGGGATCACGTGTCTATTATATCAATGTTTCATACTGAATGGTTCACACAGGCATGCAGAAAGTTGAAAAAAGTTTCATCAAATTGCTAGGACGTTGAGTTCCGTCGATTTTCTCGAAAATATCTCCAACGATTTTTATCAAATTCATACCTAAAATAGTCATTGATAAGCTATATTAACTGACACAAGTCCCATATCTGTAAAAATTTCAGGAGCTCCACCCCATCTATGCAAAGTTTGATTTTAGATTTCCAATTAGGTAATATTGTCAGATACAATTTAAACAAAAAATTTCTAGTGGAAAAGATTGAGCATGAAAATCTCTACAATTAATGTTCAGTAACATTTTCACCTAATATTGAAAATAAGCACGAAATTCGAGAAAATGTGATTATCCGAATATTGCAAACTGTTGCCAACTGTTGATTCTATTGAATGATTCACTATGAGGAGATAGCAGACCTCGTATGTCTCCAGCGTTATTGTCCTGTCACCAGCTGGCTCAGATCTTTGTCTATAAGTAGACTTGAGATGCGTTTGAACATTAGCGTCAGGTGATCATTTTTCATAACGGCACGGAAAGTTGTGTGAGTGCGTCACACCAAATTTTTGAATTTCGCGTCGACGTATACATAAGGATTTTTTGGAATCTTTCATTTCAAGGAAAATACAAAGAGGAAAGGAGTCTCCTTCGAACGCCAATATTACCGTAAAAATCAGACTTCAGAATCATTCATCAAAAATCAGCTGTCGAGTGGATTATTAATTGCATGCAATAGCGCATGCAATTAATATCTCAATGTAATATGGTAAAAAATCAGCTGCTTTGTGGACTATTAATTGCGTGCCTCACTGAATAGAATTTTTATGCACTGTTAAATGAACTATTGATTGCATGCAATAACGCATGCAATTAATAACTAAAATAACACGGTATTGTCTCTCGACCTTTCTCTGCTTTGAACTCGGGCTGTCCTGTTGCCAGTAGTATGTCTTGAAGGAGATTAGCTTTTGATGTTAAAATTTTTGAAACACCAACCCAAACAGCCATTGGCCGTTTTCACACCGATATCTCGCCGTCACGACATACAAACAGGATTTACTCCGATGGACAGTATAAGAGGAAGCTGTGGATTATAACTGCGCGAGGTCTACTGTTCACAGAACTACTAGTAGTAGAAACATAGACTAAATTAACAAGAATAATATTGTGGTATTATAATACCTATAGTTATAGGAGCTAATATTTCAGAAAAATCAATTTCAACCTCTTCGATCTTTACATTACAAAAATTCAAATTTAATCCATTTTAAACATGTTCAATATGCAGCTGCATGAACTTATATCTTATCTTTGTACTTGGATAACCTACATTTTTATCGAATAAAATATCTCTATTTTTAAATAAAATTTGTAACATAAATCTGGAAACATTAATTTTATTCTATCTCATCTAATCAAAAAGTAATGATATCACAACAAAGTTCAGTAGAAAAATTTTCCCATATTTTTTCCCATGTGCAGGAACAATTCTGCACTGTACAGAAACACTCTTCTCTTCTTCCCTTTAGGAATCTTATGTTGGCAGTACCAAGTATCATAGTCATGTTATTGATGCTCTTAAGTTACAATCAATACTATTTATATTTTATTGTAAAAATATGTATTAATTTGTAATTTTTGGCAATATATTCAATTCAATTCTCCTCTATATTATTCTCTCTTTTCATATAATTTCTAATTATTCCCAAACCTCATTCATTCTCTGTTCAACCTCTGTAAAGGAACTATCTTCCCCTCTTTCTGTAGGCCTATAATAATTATTTCAGACTGGCAGGTAACCCGAGCTCCGCAGGGGTCTATTTTGAAAATTGACAAACTGAAAACTTGACGTAATGAAATTTTGGAGGATTGAAAATAGGCCTACAACCATCCTCGGTTAGATAAGAATCTATATGCAAAATCTCAAGTTAATCAGTCCAGTAGTTCAGACGTGATGATGTGTCAAACATAATTTTCGTATCCCGTATTTTGTATAAGCCAGTTCTTTACTTTATTATAGTATAAATATCCAATGAAATCTAATGAAATAAATAGAACTTCTAAGGAAAAATAGAAAAATAGAACTTATAAGGACTTCTGCTACTACATTGATATTGACCAAGGAAATTGATAATGAAATAATTTGATACCATTGAATAAATGTTTGAAATAATTATTGTACAGTAAAATATTCCAGCAGTTGCTTGAACTGCAATTTCTATAATATAAATCATATATTTTCCTTCCCCCTCTCTCTCTATTTTTATCAACATTTTTCTCTCTATTATTCGCTATCTTTTCCCACCCGTATTATTCCTCTTTTCAACTTGTATTCAGTTGTGTTGAAGCCATACAATACAAGACCACTCTTATCTCTTAGTTCACATAGGGCACTGCTATTATTTTTATCATAAACAATGTTTCTTCTCTGAGAGAAACATACAATGTTAGTATCTTGTTTCTTCCTGTTTACGACTGTACATTGCACTGTACATACTAATGCATGTGACATGTCATATAGATTGGAACGTTTTTGGAAAAAATCTGGTGTGGTACACTCACACAACTTTCCTTGCTCATATTTGAAACTACGATCAGACTTCTGTATATGTGTATATATAATTGTTCTTAGAGTACTTTTTCTTTGTGTGAATTGTGAAATTCGATTATTTTTTTAGTCATCATTTTTTTAAAGTCGTCAAAACAGCTGTTCTACAGATGAAATATCTCGATTATGTGTTCTTTTTATGAACTGCGCTACCTACCTACCTCATGCACGAGAAGGAGGTTACTAAGTCCATTTCCCAAGGATGGGGTGGACCCCCCCATTGGTTTCCCAGAAAGGAGACTCATGCCAGTTGATAGAGCTGATAAATAACTAACTATGCAGGGTATGAATTTGAAGAAAATCAGTCAAGTTATTTTTGAGAAAATCGTGAAAAACATGGTTTTTTAGTAATTATCCGCCATTTTTCTCAAGAATATTACGGAGCTCCTGCAATTTTCCCAGGTGAAAAACTCATGTCATTTGATAGGGCTTATGAATAGCTATCCATGGTTCAAATTTGAAGAAAATCGTTAAAGCCGTTTTCGAGAAAACCGTGAAAAACATGGTTTCTTAGTCATTATCCGCCATTTTTCTCAAGAATATTACGGAGCTCATGGAATTTTCACAGAGATGAGACTCATGCCAGTTGATAGTGCTTATGAATATCTATCCATGGTATGAATTTGAAGAAAATCGTTAGAGTCGTTTTCGAGAAAACGGTGAAAAACATGGAATTTTAGTCATTATCCGCCATTTTTCTCAAGAATATCACGGAGCTCCTGAAATTTTCCCAGAAATGAGACTCATGCCAGTTGATAGGGCTTATAAATAGCTATCCATGGTATACATTTGAAGGGAATCGTTAAAGCCGTTTTCGAGAAAACCGTGAAAAACATGGATTTTTAGTCATTATCCGCCATTTTTCTCAAGAATATTACGGAGCTCCTGAAATTTTTCCAGAAATGAGACTCATGTCAGTTGATAGGGCTTATAAATAGCTATCCATGGTATAAATTTGAAGGAAATCGTTAGAGCCGTTTTTGAGAAAAACGTGAAAAACATGGTTTTTTAGTAATTATCCGCCATTTTTTCCGCCATCTTGAATTTGATTTTATTGAATTTCTTATTGTCGGATCGTCATGGTATAAGGACCTTATGTTTAAAATTCCAAGTCAATCGGTTAATTAGGAATGGAGTTATCGTGTTCACAGACATACACACACACACACATACACACATACACACACACAGACCAACACCCAAAAATAATTTTTTTGGACTCAGGGCACCTTGAAACGTATAGAAAACATGAAATTAGGGTACCTTAATTTTTTTTGGAAAGCAATACTTTCCTTACCTATGGTAATAGGGCAAGGAAAGTAAAAAATATAATCACTTGAACATGAGTACGCGAGCTTATCTGGTGTGATTAAAATTTGTGACCAGAAACAGTGAATACAGTACTTGTTTGGTTTGACCTAATTTTGTTGCAATATTCGTGTGAAATATTTTCAAGATTCAAAATATTAAACTTGACTTTCTTGAGTGTTTTAAGATAAATATTTGCAAATTGTGATTGAAAAAAAAACTCTTGTTAAGGAGTAATAATTTTGTTGATTATAGAGCTACTCTTGAATATAAAGTCTTGATAATCCATCATATAGACATAGACAAAACATGTTGTAATTAAATAATTTTAAAAAAGTTACTAAAGCTTTAAGCTGCGTTTACACCAAAGTTGATAACAAAATGTTAATAACTTAATCCTTATAGATTCTATTAGATTGAACATAACTTATCATACACATGATGAACATATTTGTTTGTCAAGTTCCGTTCAATCTAATAGGATCTATAAGGATTATGTTATTAACATTTTGTTTATAACTCTGGTCTAAACCCAGATTTTCATTTTCAATTATAGGAGTAATACCTTTGTATTAGAGGTGGCTATGGTAATAGAGTATGAAGAACATTATCCTCAGTAAAAATTCAGGTTTTTAAATAGCAGCTAACAGTGATGTTTATTTTCAAGTGTTCTATATGTATATTGTATATTGTTTGTACTTTCTAAGAAGAAGAATTATGATAATTTCAATTTCAATCCAATTCTAATTATGAGTTGGACGTCTGTTCATTATACAATATACTTGACTAAGTTCTTCTTATTTTTCAGGTATGTATCCTTCACTGATCCCAATAATGGAAATGATCCACTGATAGTAAGTACAATTAATTGGCTCTCCTACAGTCCTCCTATTGGTTCTCCTGTGTAATTGAGTGAAATCATCATTCTTGTACTGATTTAAATTAGGGATGGGTATCGATTTTTTGAACATCGATGTTTTTTTCACCTTAACATCGATAAGTGAAAAACATCGAACAGTAAACATCGATGTTTTTGAACATCGATGTTTTTAAACATCGTTGTATAAATGTATCTAGATACATGGTAAATGAGTAGTGCATGTAACGATTCAAATGTGAAAAGTGATTTAATGCATGGATAATATCTTATATTTTCGATTACATTTTATTCTATGTAGGTTATAAGTTGTGCAAAGATTCGAATTTTGCCTATTTTTTAATAGCATTCGGAGTAGAAGGAATCAAGTCAAACGTATTCATTATTAGAATCAGAGTGCAGTATGTTTTCTTCAAATAAGAAGTAAGTTGTTATCGAAAATAACATATTCAAGCAATAAAACTTGTAATTTTAAACCAGTCCTAGTAAAAAGTGTTGAGAAATCACCTTGACATTTACAACTTGGTAGGCAGTTATTAGAAATTCTGTTTATCTTGGAACTAGGTATTTATTGCGTAAGAATTTCTTCTATCAATACTGTGTGAAATATAATGTGTCATTGATGATGAAAAATGCATTCAATAGAATAAAAAATAGAAAAAATCACTCTTTTCTATAAAATATTGCACCAGTTTTATGTATTATTTAATGTTTTATTGTATTAATACACAAAACAGATGCAATATTTGATAGAAAAGTGATTTTTTTATTTAGAGATGAAAATTGGAGAGGTGAAGAAGAAGGAGATAGGAATATAATTGATTGCTAGATTGATTTTATTATTTAATCTATTTATTGCACAATTTTCACATGAAATCACTTTTGATTTAGCAAAGCTCTAGTGATATTTGAAACGTCAACATAATATAAATGGAAACAATGAAGAATGAATCAATAGATGAATGGATGATACATTTTAGGATATGTATCGTTTTATTTATTATTATTCTTAGGATATGTATAGCATTAAGTTTCAGTGAAGATTTTGTTCGAAGAAAAATTCAATTTTATATGGGCAAATATACAAGAGACTATAAATTCAAGGCTTTCTTTGAAACGATCATGGAAAGCACTGGCTTGAATTCTATGTGGCAAAGCATTGAACATTTTTATCCCCATGTATTATGGGTCTTCTCAAGTAATGTGACTATGATTTGGGTGGGTAAGACCTCTAAAACGTGTACTATATACACGATTACCTATATTAGACGAACAACAAGAAGGGAGAAGAAGAACATGATGAGAAAGAAGTGAAATAGGGGGAAAAACAGAAAAAGAAGATAATGAGAATGGGAGGAGGTGAATGGAAATGAAACTGTGAAACGAGAGAAAGTAGAAGAATAAGAAGAAGAAGGAGGAGGAGGAGAAGAAGACGAAGAAGAAGAAAAGAATAGAATGATAATATGTAAGAACGGTGATGATGAGAAGAAGAAAGTAAAAGGACTCCAAGAAGGACCAAGTTCTTCATAACATACGGCAGACTCAACTCCCAACCTACCAAGACTTGGAGAGAAACAGTCAAACAGAAAGAAAAAGTTGTAATATTGGATGTAAGAGTTGTGAAGGGACGCACCTGTCAGTGTGTGTGTGTGTGTGTGTGTGTGTGTGTGTGTGTGTGTGTGTGTGTGTGTGTGTGTGTGTGTGTGTGTGTGTGTGTGTGTTTCACAATATCACATAATCAACCGGCTCTGGTCGGTGGTTTTAGTCGTCGGCGATTATGTTTGTAATCACGATTCTGGTTTTCCGACTTCATCCGCGACCAACTTGTTACTGTGTCGAAATTTCAAATATAAACTCACAAGATGAGTCCCAACCGACCGGTTTACAAGGTCACAACGAGCAGCTTGTCCTATCAATCATACTTAGTCCCTCTCTCACTCACTCTCTTTTCCCCAGTCCCCATTTTGTAATTTTGTAAATCACAGAGATGAGACTCATGCCAGTTGATAGTGCTTATGAATATCTATCCATGGTATGAATTTGAAGAAAATCGTTAGAGTCGTTTTCGAGAAAACGGTGAAAAACATGGAATTTTAGTCATTATCCGCCATTTTTCTCAAGAATATCACGGAGCTCCTGAAATTTTCCCAGAAATGAGACTCATGCCAGTTGATAGGGCTTATAAATAGCTATCCATGGTATACATTTGAAGGGAATCGTTAAAGCCGTTTTCGAGAAAACCGTGAAAAACATGGATTTTTAGTCATTATCCGCCATTTTTCTCAAGAATATTACGGAGCTCCTGAAATTTTTCCAGAAATGAGACTCATGTCAGTTGATAGGGCTTATAAATAGCTATCCATGGTATAAATTTGAAGGAAATCGTTAGAGCCGTTTTTGAGAAAAACGTGAAAAACATGGTTTTTTAGTAATTATCCGCCATTTTTTCCGCCATCTTGAATTTGATTTTATTGAATTTCTTATTGTCGGATCGTCATGGTATAAGGACCTTATGTTTAAAATTCCAAGTCAATCGGTTAATTAGGAATGGAGTTATCGTGTTCACAGACATACACACACACACACATACACACATACACACACACAGACCAACACCCAAAAATAATTTTTTTGGACTCAGGGCACCTTGAAACGTATAGAAAACATGAAATTAGGGTACCTTAATTTTTTTGGAAAGCAATACTTTCCTTACCTATGGTAATAGGGCAAGGAAAGTAAAAAATATAATCACTTGAACATGAGTACGCGAGCTTATCTGGTGTGATTAAAATTTGTGACCAGAAACAGTGAATACAGTACTTGTTTGGTTTGACCTAATTTTGTTGCAATATTCGTGTGAAATATTTTCAAGATTCAAAATATTAAACTTGACTTTCTTGAGTGTTTTAAGATAAATATTTGCAAATTGTGATTGAAAAAAAAACTCTTGTTAAGGAGTAATAATTTTGTTGATTATAGAGCTACTCTTGAATATAAAGTCTTGATAATCCCATCATATAGACATAGACAAAACATGTTGTAATTAAATAATTTTAAAAAAGTTACTAAAGCTTTAAGCTGCGTTTACACCAAAGTTGATAACAAAATGTTAATAACTTAATCCTTATAGATTCTATTAGATTGAACATAACTTATCATACACATGATGAACATATTTGTTTGTCAAGTTCCGTTCAATCTAATAGGATCTATAAGGATTATGTTATTAACATTTTGTTTATAACTCTGGTCTAAACCCAGATTTTCATTTTCAATTATAGGAGTAATACCTTTGTATTAGAGGTGGCTATGGTAATAGAGTATGAAGAACATTATCCTCAGTAAAAATTCAGGTTTTTAAATAGCAGCTAACAGTGATGTTTATTTTCAAGTGTTCTATATGTATATTGTATATTGTTTGTACTTTCTAAGAAGAAGAATTATGATAATTTCAATTTCAATCCAATTCTAATTATGAGTTGGACGTCTGTTCATTATACAATATACTTGACTAAGTTCTTCTTATTTTTCAGGTATGTATCCTTCACTGATCCCAATAATGGAAATGATCCACTGATAGTAAGTACAATTAATTGGCTCTCCTACAGTCCTCCTATTGGTTCTCCTGTGTAATTGAGTGAAATCATCATTCTTGTACTGATTTAAATTAGGGATGGGTATCGATTTTTGAACATCGATGTTTTTTTCACCTTAACATCGATAAGTGAAAAACATCGAACAGTAAACATCGATGTTTTTGAACATCGATGTTTTTAAACATCGTTGTATAAATGTATCTAGATACATGGTAAATGAGTAGTGCATGTAACGATTCAAATGTGAAAAGTGATTTAATGCATGGATAATATCTTATATTTTCGATTACATTTATTCTATGTAGGTTATAAGTTGTGCAAAGATTCGAATTTTGCCTATTTTTTAATAGCATTCGGAGTAGAAGGAATCAAGTCAAACGTATTCATTATTAGAATCAGAGTGCAGTATGTTTTCTTCAAATAAGAAGTAAGTTGTTATCGAAAATAACATATTCAAGCAATAAAACTTGTAATTTTAAACCAGTCCTAGTAAAAAGTGTTGAGAAATCACCTTGACATTTACAACTTGGTAGGCAGTTATTAGAAATTCTGTTTATCTTGGAACTAGGTATTTATTGCGTAAGAATTTCTTCTATCAATACTGTGTGAAATATAATGTGTCATTGATGATGAAAAATGCATTCAATAGAATAAAAAATAGAAAAAATCACTCTTTTCTATAAAATATTGCACCAGTTTTATGTATTATTTAATGTTTTATTGTATTTAATACACAAAACAGATGCAATATTTGATAGAAAAGTGATTTTTTTATTTAGAGATGAAAATTGGAGAGGTGAAGAAGAAGGAGATAGGAATATAATTGATTGCTAGATTGATTTTATTATTTAATCTATTTATTGCACAATTTTCACATGAAATCACTTTTGATTTAGCAAAGCTCTAGTGATATTTGAAACGTCAACATAATATAAATGGAAACAATGAAGAATGAATCAATAGATGAATGGATGATACATTTTAGGATATGTATCGTTTTATTTATTATTATTCTTAGGATATGTATAGCATTAAGTTTCAGTGAAGATTTTGTTCGAAGAAAAATTCAATTTTATATGGGCAAATATACAAGAGACTATAAATTCAAGGCTTTCTTTGAAACGATCATGGAAAGCACTGGCTTGAATTCTATGTGGCAAAGCATTGAACATTTTTATCCCCATGTATTATGGGTCTTCTCAAGTAATGTGACTATGATTTGGGTGGGTAAGACCTCTAAAACGTGTACTATATACACGATTACCTATATTAGACGAACAACAAGAAGGGAGAAGAAGAACATGATGAGAAAGAAGTGAAATAGGGGGAAAAACAGAAAAAGAAGATAATGAGAATGGGAGGAGGTGAATGGAAATGAAACTGTGAAACGAGAGAAAGTAGAAGAATAAGAAGAAGAAGGAGGAGGAGGAGAAGAAGACGAAGAAGAAGAAAAGAATAGAATGATATGTAAGAACGGTGATGATGAGAAGAAGAAAGTAAAAGGACTCCAAGAAGGACCAAGTTCTTCATAACATACGGCAGACTCAACTCCCAACCTACCAAGACTTGGAGAGAAACAGTCAAACAGAAAGAAAAAGTTGTAATATTGGATGTAAGAGTTGTGAAGGGACGCACCTGTCAGTGTGTGTGTGTGTGTGTGTGTGTGTGTGTGTGTGTGTGTGTGTGTGTGTGTGTGTTGTGTGTGTGTGTGTGTTTCACAATATCACATAATCAACCGGCTCTGGTCGGTGGTTTTAGTCGTCGGCGATTATGTTTGTAATCACGATTCTGGTTTTCCGACTTCATCCGCGACCAACTTGTTACTGTGTCGAAATTTCAAATATAAACTCACAAGATGAGTCCCAACCGACCGGTTTACAAGGTCACAACGAGCAGCTTGTCCTATCAATCATACTTAGTCCCTCTCTCACTCACTCTCTTTTCCCCAGTCCCCATTTTGTAATTTTGTAAAATTCATTGATTCATTGATATTAGTTATCATGAACTATAGTGAGGTCCACGTTATAATGGTGGTGTTTGATTAGCTATACTAGTAGTTCTGTGAACAGTAGACCTCGCGCAGATATAACGACGTCCCAAACCATAAGCACATCCACACTGATACACTAACTATTTATTTGATCAGATCATGCTTACACAAGATTTAATGATCATATAACGCTTTCTGGAATTTAGCGCAAGAAAACCAGAAGACATCTAGGCGCCCAGACAAGCTGTTATAAGTTCTTTGCATCCTATTAAATTTAATAGTGCATAAAAATTGCATTCAATGAGGCATGCAATAAGGCATGCAATTTATAGTCTACACAGCTGTTGATTTTTTTACCAAGTTACATTGAGATATTGATTTGTATGCGTCATGGCATGCAATTTATAATCAACTCGACAGCTGATTTATGATGAATATGATTTATTATGAATTCTATAGTCTGTATTTACTCTAATATTGACGTATGAAGGAGGCTCCTTTTTCCTTTCATATTATCCTTGAAATGCCAAATTTCCAAAAACCATGTATATACGTCGACGCGCAATTTAAAAAGGAACATACCTGTCAAATTTCATGAAAATCTATTACCGCTTTTCGCCGTAAATGCGCAACATCGAAACATTTAAACATTAAGAGAAATGGCAAACCGTCGACTTGAATCTTAGACCACACTTCGCTCGGTCAATAAATAAATTTTTAGTACAGAAAAATCAACAGTAATTAATTCAAAAAGATGCTCCATGAGCTTTACAAACTTAGAAGCTACAATTCTACTTTACTGAGAGTTCTATAAGATTTGGTTATTCACTTCAAACTATAGTGAGATCCACGTTATAATGGCAGTGTTTGATTAGCTATCCTTGTCTATCATTCAACAAAGCGAATAGCGCTATCTCTTTCTTGCTTTGCTCTGTTGTCAGATCGTCTATTAACAATGTAGAATTAATAAGTAATGTAATTAATTAACAAGATATTTCATCCTAATTATGAAAACTCATTATGAAATTATTAAAAATATAATTTCTTGCTTAATAAAATATAATTGATTATTTTACACGAGAATGAACATTCAATATTACATCAATAAACCTGTATCAACTACCGTCTATAGAAGCAATTGACAAGACACAGATGATCGGCAACGTTGTTCTCCTGTCTTTCTCCACTGCCATTATAACGTGGACCTCACTATAATGTATAAACCTGCAATTATTCTTATCTATTTAATATAAAATTCAAATCTGAATCCCATTTTCTCTTATTTCTCTCCATCTCTTTATATCTCACTCTTTGCCTCTTTCGCCCAGAGTTTATCTGTACCATGTTTGGGATGGACACGTTAACAGTCTGTCCCGGCTGCCTAAAAAGCAGTCGTTAGGTCATGTCGAGGCCCTGAAATTGATCAGTTGCGACCTGAAAACTCTGACACCAGACCTGATCACTCGATATTATTATTATCTGTCCTTTATCAGTTATCACTCTTGTCACATGTCAACCTCTTACTTGCTCCGTTTACACCAAAGTCATTAACAAAATGTTATGTTAGTCACAAAAAGTTAGTAACAAATGTTACTAACTTAATCCCCATAGATTCTATCAGATTGAACGGAACTTTACAAACACATATGTTCATCAGGTGTATGATAAGTTATGTTCAATCTAATAGAATCTATAAGGAGTACGTTATTAACATTTTGTTAATAACTTTGGTGTAAACGCAGCTTTAGTAAACTTTGTAAACTTACTTTGAAAAACGGATGACTCTTCCAATGCTTCTTCGCCTATGAAAAAGTTTTAAGTTGAGACTTGGAGAACATATCCGTGTTGCCGAATAAAATATTGTAATATTAATAATTATTATTAAACGAAAATCCAAATTACCCCGAAGACTTCTGCTACTGCAAATATTGACAACAGGGTGAACAGCTAGATTTAAATTAATTGACCGAGCAAAGTGAGGTCTAAGATTCAAGTCGACGGTTTGGCATTTCTCTTAATGTTTAAATGTTTATATATTTATATGTTTTGCATTTACGGCGAAACGCGGTAATAGATTTTCATGAAATTTGACGGGTATGTTCTTTTTTCAATTGCGCGTCAACGTATATACAAGGTTTTTGGAAATTTTGCATTTCAAGGATAATAGAAAAGGAAAAAGGAGCCTCCTTCATACGCCAATATTAGAGTAAAAATCAGACTATTGAATAATTATTATTCATCATAAATCAGCTGACAAGTGATTACACAGATGTGTGGAGAAGCCAGTCTATTGCTGTATTTCCATAAGGTCTATAGTTTCATCAGGTACTTGTAGATGAGAATACTGCGTGAGGTCTACTGTTCACAGAACTACTAGTTAGCATTTATTAATTCCTTAGCATTTGAATAAATGCTATATCTAAGAAATTTTCATATTGTAATATTAAAATACTTGTAGAAAGTTGTCTTTGTAAATGAATAAGAAACTGTTGAAAGTTTGTATAAAATGAATTTAGACTTGAAGAAAATATCCGTGTTGCCAAATTGTGCGAAATTCCAATCTTTTCATGCAAGCCTATATGACTGAATCTATTCAAATTGACAACTCTGCATCAACTGTGTCGATTTGTGGAATGTTTGTAAGGTGCCCGCTTCCCTCGTTCTCTGATTGTTTGGCGCGCCGAAATAATATCTTCAATTCCTTGAAGCGACTTCAATAATTCTTTGAATCAGCCCGACGCGTGTCGTGAGAAAGCTCCCTCTATCAATTTCTCAAAACTGAATCTCCTTGTTTCATGGTTCTGATTGTCAAATCCTTCAGAATGAATATAAATAAAAATATAAATCTGAGTATACTTTTTAAAATTATTGAGTCACTTCATTATTATAATTATTATCACTTATAATTATTATCACTTCATTATTTTAATAAATGACTCAATTATTGAGTCATTTATTAAAATTTCCCGGCTATATAATGCCATAATCCTAGAAAGTTCAAAACAATAGTACACAATTGGTTGATGAGCAAAGGAAGACAGAACATAGAAAACATTATTTCAAATAACAACTAACCACCTAATGACTTACTAAACACTAACTAATTATTAATACGCACAAAAAACTAACAAAACCTACTCTAGAACATGGTACGCCATAGTGGAGTAGGTCAATTTCCACACAGAAAAAACTAAACAAGTAGAGGACACATTATAAGAATTTTTTGTAACTAACTATTGTATGTAATATTGTCATTTATCTAATATCTTGTGTAATTGATGTTGTAGTTTTAGTTTTTTTTGGGAAATAAACATTAATTAATTATTTATTTTATTTAATCATGTCTTCAGAATGAATCTTAGCTCTACACTACAACAAGTGAATAATTTCCTTCGCCTTCCAACTCTTATCTTGAAAGTTTTATTGTTAGTTCTTTCAAGTTTAAGTTCTTGATAACTCTGACTGTAATAAAGTTTTCTTGTGTAGTAGCATAAAGAAAGTATATAATTATTATCATAGAGAAACAATAGCGTAAGTAGATATCCCATGGTATAGGGAATTTATGTCGCAACTTTTACTGTTATCTCAAGTCGATTACTGTCGATTATTGTCAATTTTTACTGTTTTGTTGGGGTGAGAGTGTACGAACGGCGCAATATGAGAGTCTACCAGCGTCACGGGAAAGAACTACGTGGACTATGGGCTTGAGATAACAGTAAAAGTTGCGACATAAACGCCTTATACCATGGGATATCTACTTATGCTATTTTTCTCTATGATATTATTTAGTGTAAATTATTTATTTAATCTAAGGTAGTAGTGAACATGATGTTGCTGAGTACACCTGCTAGATTTTTCATGAATTCATTTTCCATGAATTTCACATAAAACCTCTCACTTTTATTTTTCATCAACTGTCTCTTTTCTTACTTACTCTTCTGTGTACTTTACTCTCACTCTTCTTTCTTGTTTATTCTCTCTATAATAATAATAATAATATTTTATTCTCAACAAAAGTATAACAAAAACAATGTAATACAGTTGAAAAACGTCACAGATAAATAACATAATAACATAAAATATCAATCTTAAAATAAAACTCTAATAACATTTAACAATTCATTAAAATTTGCAAAATTTAGATAATAATTTTTTTCATTCTAACAAGAATTCGTCAACCTCATAGAAAGCCTTCTCACTGAGAAAAGAATATAGTTTTGTTTTGAATTGTTTTTCTTCAACAATACTTCTCAAATCAGCCGGAAGTTTCGCAAAAAACTTTTGTCCCCTATAAGTAGGTGTTTTCTCAAATACACACAGCATATGTCTCTCAACTGAAATGTTATTCCTTCCTCTAGTGTTATAGCCATGAATATCTGAGTTAACTTGGAATGAATTCAACCTATCCTTCACTTGTAATATTGATTTGAAAATGTACAATGATGGAACAGTTAAAATACTTAGGCTACTGAAAGACTCCCGACATGTCTGTGGAAATTTGAGCCCCTCCAGGTATCTTATTGCGGACTTTTGCAATATATTATCTATTATATATTATCAATATATTATTATACTTTCTATATTATCTTCTTCTTATTAATTTCTCATATTCATTCTTATGGAGCATTCTTCATGGTGAGTTGGTAGAGTGGACGGACATTACTGTCCAAACTTCTCCACGTTATCAAATGAAAAGTCATTCTATTCATCTTCGTCTCCATCTTCTTTGTTTTCGAAAAAAATCAAACGTCTTCTCTTTTCTCTTGCTCATCATCTTCCTCCTTCTCCTCCTCCTCCTCGTCATCCTCCTCATCTTCCTCATCATCATCTTCGTCATTATCACATCCTTCTTCCTCCCTATTTTCTTTGTTTTTAGAGAAGTTATTTTACTTCTTCTCCTTTCTTTTGCTCTTCCTCGTCCTCCTCCTCCTCCTCTTCCTCCTCCTCCACCTTCTCCTCCTCCTACACTTCATCATCATCATCATCACCTCCCTCTGCTTCATCCTTCAGAAATCATCCAAATTTTCCTACCAATTTTCATCAAATTCCTCTCCAATCACAAAAATACTTCCTGATTCAATGCTACCGCAGTTGACTGCTTGCTCTCTCCGAATCAGTTTCTCTCATTCGCTCACTCTCTCTCACTCACTCTTACGCACACTCTATCCTCTTTCTCACGGCTTCTCTCTCCGTAACTGTTTCTCTCATCACTATCACTCTCTCTCTCTCACTAATTATTTTTATTTTCTTAATTTATATTTTGTAAATTCATCTATAATTTTGCTGTATTGTAAGCTATTAAGCTAATAAGTGTATAAGCCAGTGTATACTGTATATTGTAATCTACATAAATAAAGTACTCAATCAATCAATCAATCTCACTTACACACAAACTCCCTCCATCACGCTCAATCACACACACACTCTCTCACTCTCTCTCTCTCTCTCAACCTCTCTTTCCTCCCTTCTTCCATGTATTCCATAATAATACAAAAATCGTTTAATGTCTATACCGCTGTTGATTGGAAGCTCTGGATGCTCTAGCTCTGTCTCCCTCTCTCTGAAACTCACATTCACTCCCTCACTCAATCTCCTTTCTCACTCTCTCTCTCTTTTTTCTCTCTCTCTCTCTCTCTTCTCTCTCTCTCTCTCTCATACTCTCACACACAACCTCACTCTATTCTCCACTATAATAATATCAAATCGTCTACCGTCTATACCGCTGTCGATTGTCGATTGGAAGCTGGAAGCTCTCTAGCTCTGTCTCCCTCTCTCTGAAACTCACATTCACTCTCACTCTCTCTGTCTCTCTCCAACAATATTACAAAAATCGTTTACCGTCTCGCCAGGTGAGGAACTAAAGGAGAAAGTCACTGCCGGTGAAATTATTATTACGACTACTGTTCGTCACAGTGCTGACGCGATCGGTGACGTAGCAGTTCCCGATAACTGTTACATAGTAGCAGTTACAGTTACCCACCGCTGTAACACATACAAAACACCTCTAAACATCGTTATTAAACTAGCCTGTTATACAATAATTTACGTCAGTTTTCGTTTTCGAGTCGTTAGTCCAGTTTCTGTATTTTATGATAAGTGCATGAATGAACTAGTTTTCAAGTAAAGTATTTTGTGAGATCGTCTTTATTGTTGAGCAGTGTTATGGACTTGTGTTAATTGTTTTAACAAGGAATGTTGAAGATTCATTACTTGTTTCTACTTGGTTACAATGTTGTACTGTTTGTAAACAATAATCATTTCCAATTGTTTACATCAGTGTAATCAAATTTGAAGTTGAATCGAGGTTCAAATGTTTTCTACTGATATTTAGAGCTCTGATGACACGTAGAAGTTCATCTTGAGATGTTTAATTTGATTATATTGTAAAGATGATTAATTTGCTTATTAAAAAGATGAACTTTTTTTAAATTCATTAGAAGATTAACATTAAAAATTAAGACAAATGTTCATTTGTCTTACAATAATGAACATTTCATAAAAAAGGAGTCATGTGAATTCATTACAACAAATTAATATTTTGTGAAACTAATGACAGACAATTCCATAATGGACAAAATTATATGCGGTTTGAACTGAAACAGAAATCAGCAGTCCCATAATTTTCATTTGTAGGTATTTGCAAGTTCCATTTGTAGGTATTTTGTAAAAACTATGTTAATTGAGTCAAAAATGACTAATAATTGACCGAGCGAAGTGAGGTCTAAAATTCAAGTCGACGGTTTGGAATTTCTCTTAATGTTGCGCAATTAAGGCGAAACACGGTAATAGATTTTCATGAAATTTGACAGGTATGTTCCTTTTTTAATAGCGGGTCGATGTATATAAAAGGTTTTTGGAAATTTTGCTTTTCAAGGATAATATAAAAGGAAAAAGGAGCCTCATACGCCAATATTAAAGTAAAAATCAGACTATGGAATTATCCATCATAAATCAGCTGACAAGTGATTACACAGATGTGTGGAGAAGCCAGTCTATTGCTGTATTTCCATAAGGTCTATAGTTTCAATCAGGTACTTGTGGATGAGAATACTGCGTGAGGTCTACTGTTCATAGAACTTCTAGTAATAATAAGTTGAAGCCATACATATCATGTTTTTTTTGTAAATTTGCTTAGACTTGATTGCTAGATAGAGTGCTGAATGAGATGGCTATTCATGCATCATTCTGAATAACATGATTTCAGGATTTTTTCGTAAGGTTCAATACAGTTCTGATTTTAATCAAACTTATTTATGTTGATAATGCTTCTGTAAGACAGTACCGTATATTTATCGGTTTGATATTGTAACAGTGTAGGAGGTCATTGAACTCTAACCAATCACTGTATAGTCGAATAGGTTGTAGTAGTATAGTTGACATCCTAACTGTCATCAAAAGTCATTGATTGTACTGATTAGATTGATAACTGTACATTTTTGTTGAATGGAGAGTTCAGATCTTAGTAATGAAGCTCAGTAATTGTCATTCTGTCAGAACTGTGAGCTGTATTGTTTATAATATTATTAGTTATCGTAATCTAACCAATTATAATTTACTGAGAGGTTCGGATCTCACCTAAACCTAGGTATTCCCCTAGTTTCATCCCGTTTCTCTGGTGAGTTGAATTTTTTTGCAAGGGTTCCCCTCCCATAAAAGTTATGTAAATCTTAAGGTGCGTACAGATATACGCGCCGCGAACATGAGCAATTCACTTTTATTCAGCTGACTATATCTGTATTTTTACAGAAACAGTAAGATACAGTTATACAAAGCTTGGCATCAACTGATTAAAAGTGAATTGCTCATGTTCGCGACGCGTAAATCTGTACGCACCTTTATAAATTTTTTTATTCAACGTTCACAAGTATTTAATACAGATTTCACATACCCATTAGTTTGTACCCATATTATTTACTAGCAGGCAACCCGTTCTTCGCAAGTGTCTGTTAGAAGCACAAATAAATTGAATTTAGACAAACAGAAAACTTGACGTAATGAAATCTTGAACAACTGAAAATAAGCCTATAACCAACCTTGATAAATTCAGACAAAATGAAAACTTGACGTAATGAAATCTTGATCAACTGAAAATAGGTCTATAACCAACCTCCCTAAATTAAGAATCTATGTGCAAAATTTCAAGTTAATCAGTCCAGTAGTTCAGACGTGATGATGCGCGTTATCCGTGTATTCCCTACCCCGTAAGTGTAAAAGTCAATTCTTTCCTTTATTATAAATTATAGATGATCATTGGAAAATTTATGTAAATATAAAAATAATTTAAGCAAATTTAAGTTGTTTTTTGCTCTCCTGAAAAAATGAAATTCAACACATACGAGGTTTCCTAAAACCAGCGACGATATTATAGATGATCATTGAAAAATTCATGTAAATATAAAAATAATCTCACTGGTATATTTTTATCGATTGAACAACAAATCCCTAAAAAATCATATTCTTCCAACCACCAAATAAACAGCAAAAAATAATTGAAAACTGTAATAGGACACAGTAAAGCAATTTGGAAACAAAATTGGTTAAATTTTTTACAACGTACATTCTAATTTACGGTACAGGATATTTTGCAACCAGAATAATATGAAACAGTATTTTTGCTTGTTTTCCTCAAGATTTCTAGCAGATTGAAACAACTCTATTTGAAATTCAATTGAACCTATGTTGTAATAGTGTTCAGAAATCGACGTTTTTTATCATCTTTTATTTCAATCACAAATTTCTGAGACTTATCATACGAGAGGAAAAAATCTATGATTTTTCTTGGTGATACCAGTAGATAAAACCTAGTAACTCGGCGTTTTAATTTTTTTTCTTCTATCTCAATCACAGATTGTTGAGGTAAGTTTAATGCATGAGAGGATAAGAGCTACAATTTTTCCTGAATGACATCAAAGGATATTACCACAGATACAAACCATGGTTGTCTGTTATATTACTGTAATACATAATAAATGAAAGACCACTAAGCCACAAACCATTTACTGCGCATAGGACCCAGTAAAGACCGAATTACGACAATAACCCTGTGATGTAATGGGAAAATTAGGGTTGTAGTTGTTGTTATGGTTATGAGTAACAAGATTTCACTAAACGGCTCAAAACTTTACAGTTATATCGCATGATTCACTGCCTCCATTATCACAAAATTATTTACTCTTTCAAACTAATTTTAGAACTAATTCTCTACCGCAGACACCTCTAGTAGAATCCAATCTATGACCCTACGACCTGGCAACACTGTAGTATTTGTAGGTAATATTGGGGCACCGAGCTTCGTTCGTTATTTTTATTTATTGATAAACAGAACACAATAATTCTCTAAATTGATCGTGTTTATATTTCACAGTCATCTTATGAATTTCGGGGATGCGATATTTTGATTTTTCACATACACCTCACTTTTTTACTATCCACAGCTGTTCCAGCCAAGGATGAATTATCCTTTTAATGTCGTTCAGCGAGTTTTCCCAAGGAAGAGCAATCGAATCTTTATATCATAAACCTACTATGTTCCAAATTTCGTGAAAATCGTTAGAGCCGTTTTCGAGATCCGTTAAACATAAATAACCAGATATAAAAATAGCCAGATATATAAATACAGAAATTGCTCACTTAATGTAATAGGATTGAGTCAGCTCTTTTAGCTAGCTATATAGTTGTATTCATTAAAATTATTCTCAATATTTTCCTGTTTTGAGATCTTGATGGAGAACTTCCAAACAATGCACCTCCAGTAGGCATTTTGATCTTTAGAATTGCGGTACAAATGATAATGTTAAGAATACTTATTAAGAAAGCTCTAGCTAAACAAAATTTTGTTTAATTCAAAGCTGGAAAAATGACAATGAAAAGGAAAATGGTTTATTCTCAATATATTTTTGGATGTATCAAAGGAATGAAGAACAAAATAATAATAATATCAAGAATACTCATTGAGAAAGTTCTTTCTAAACAAAAATTTGGTTTAATTTTATGCTGGAAAAATGACAATGAAACGAAAAATGGTTCATTCTCAATATATTTTCGTAGGATGTATCGAAGGAATAAAGTACAAAATTATTACCAAATACAAAAAATATTCAAGTGAATTTAGTTGAAGACAGAGTAATTAGATTTTCCATTTTGATACGAGTAGCCCAAGAAAGTGAAATATACCAAGAAAGTGAATAATAGACATTCATTATTATGATGGTTTGATTTCCTTCGAATCATATGATACAAGATGATGTTCTCTCGATTCAAAAAATAATATCGGGGACCGAGCTTCGCTCTGGAGTACAAAAGCACAAAAAATTTATTACGAAAGAAGAAATTATAATAACATTCATACAGAAATGTTCTATCAAATCACAGTAAATTGAGATTAATTCCCAAAGGGAAGGCAAAAATTTCCCTCACAAAGGCCCAGTTGCACAAAAGCCGGTTAGATATTAATCCTGATTAACTTCACGTGAACCAAATCAGATAAGACCATTTCAAAATAATGGATCTACTGAATTAATCAGGATTGAAAATAACCTGGCTTTTCTGCAACCGGCACTAAGTACCTGATTGGATGATTAGAAATGTTCAACAGCTGAGTTATAATCTTGACGCAGTCCCACACACATGAACTCGCTCACTCAATTCCATCATCAACAGACGACGAAATAATTATTATAATCTGTTTTTCCAAGGATGAATAATAATTATCCTTTTAATGTCCTTCAGCGAGTTTTTCCAGGGATGAGACTTAGTGCAATCGGATCTTTATATTGTATACATACTATGTTCTGAATTTCGTGAGAAACCTTAGAGCCGTTTTCGAGATCCGGTGAAATACAAACATATAAACATCTAAACATATAGACATATAAACATCTGAACATATGAACAGAAGTTGCTCGTTTAATAGTATAGGATGAACTTTATGATTGAGTCTTCAACTACAAAATATACTTTTATTTCTCGGGTATTGGGATGATGATCCCCAAGACTTGTGCGTGAGCAATGGAAGGGATTTCCATTTTTCTAATTTCCAAATCCTTGACCATCCACAAAAAAAACTTCCTTTCACTAGACACAATCTGAGTAAAAATAGAAGAAATGTGAAGCTCCAATAACCACGTCCAATCATTCCAAGGTCACGACTCGAATCCACAACAGTTTTCTTATTTTCTTCTCCCTTGCTCACTCCTTCTCTCTCAATCCTCGATTTCCCTCTCTTTCTCTCTCTGTTCGTTACAATGGAAAAGCAAAAGTAAAACAGCTGAAGCGAATCTGTGGATGCGGGCTAAACGAGAAAGAGAGAACGACGTAGTTTATGCTCTCTCGCTGTTTCAAGGTCAAAATCCAGAGTCGGGATATGATGGAGGAAGTTATCATCATCATCATCATCAACATCAAAACAGAAAACGGAACAAGGAGGCGTTAATGGTTCAAGGCAAGCGTAACTAGAACAAGAAAATAAAGGAAAAGAACAACCAGAAGAAGAAGAAGAAGAAGAAGATGAAAATAGAGAAGGTGAAGAGGGAAAGGAAATAGAGAAGGAAGGAGTTCAGTAAGGTCACAAAAACTCATCACGAAAATGCATGTCAAAAACTGGATGTAAGGTTAATATTCTTCCGCATAGTTTGAAATAAAGTATTATTGTTGGCAACTTTACATGTTGGAGCAATTATAATTATGTCGAAATTAAATAACTCTGTGGCCTGTTTCTTAGGACATTTAAAATTGAATAGACCATCAAACCTAGATTCAATATAGTTTAAATTTTTCATAACTCAACAGCTATAAATATGTGGTAATAGGCCTATAAGTGATAAGCTATCTACAAGTGTTGGTCCAGAAATTTAATAGACCATCATACCTATAGATTAAAGTCTATAAAGATTGTATTCTTTTAACTGGGTCTGTAAGTAGTAAGTTATATACCTACAATATTCTTAGTGCAGAAAGTTCGTACCATTTTTTATGTCAATTGTAATATGGAAATTAGATGTGACGAGAAATGGGATTTCTTTGTAATTTAGTCGTGACTGTAGGATTATAATGAATTGTAAGTTATAGTCATAAATGGAAGATTATTATGCTATAATAATAATTAGTCCTTCTCATATTTTCTTTCTTTAGGGCTACTTTTAATATAATATCCTATTTTATTAAGCGAGCAATTATTTCTGTAAATATATATATATATATATATATATATATATATATATAGATTTATATATCTGGTTATTTATGTTTAACGGATCTCGAATACGGCTCTTAACGATTTTCACGAAATTTGGAACATAGTAGGTTTATGATATAAAGATTCGATTTCACTAGGTCTCATCCATGGGAAAACTCGCTGAACGACATTAAAAGGATAATTCATCCTTTGCTGAAACAGCTGTGGATAGTAAAAAAGTGAGTGAGCGAGTATGTGAAAAATCAAAATATCGCATCCCCGAAATTCATAAGATGACGTATAGCCAGCTGTGAAATATAAAACCCGATCATTTTAGAGAATTGTGTTCTGTTCATCAATGAATAAAAATAACGAGCGAAGCTCGGTGCCCCGATATAATGGGAAAAAATATTTTTGAACTCTAACCATCCTTCTTCTCCTTACTATTTCTCTCCTTCTTCTTCTTCTTCTTCTTCTTCTTCTTCTTCTTCTTCTTCTCCTTTTTCGTCTTCTCTTAGTTAAAAAAATAAACGTTTCTTCAAGTTTCTTTAACAGTAATCTAGTCTAAAGTATCATTAATTTCAACAAACTAAAATGACAATGTATAATATTAATCTAGCAACTCCTGCTACCTAGTGACTGAAAACAGTCACTTGGAGTTGGAACTGTCGACCAATCAGGAGACAGTTGGGGAGTTTGGAGGCGTGTCGTAGTAGGTGTCAAAATCTAGAACTTGCTTCTGATTGGACCTTTATTTCAATGCTTAAAATGGCTGTTGCCAACGCAATAATGAACAAATTTCATTTTTAATCTAAACGATTTCTTGCAGTTCACTAATCAAATCGATATTGTTCTCTCCAGAAATGGAGTAATGAATGTAATGAGTACTACTACTTCTTCTTCTTCTTCTTCTTCTTCTTCTTCTTCTTCTTCCTCCTCCTCCTCCTCTTCCTATTCTTCTATTCTTCTACCACAGAATTTGGAACACGTTTTTTGTGTTTACTAAAAACTAAAATTTCTGTATTCAATACATCTAGACCACTCGTTGCCTATGAATTCAGTACTGTATTCCAAAACATCCATTTATATCTCTACTACAGAGTTAATATTAACTCAATAAAAATTAGAAACATTCAAAGAACACTATACTAGGACTATAGAGCTACTGCTAGTATCCACTGATTCTAGAACGAATAATAGACTTCCGTCTGCCCAATTAATCATTCATTGGTGAACTTAATAAGTAACAAGGATGGATCAATAAACATTCGAATGTGGTGTCCAAAAATAAAAATGACTTTCAATACATATAGTTGTCTCCACTATAGTGAGGACCACGTTATAATGGCAGTGTTTGATTAACAATGGTATTGCTATCCTTGTCTATCATTCAACAAAGCAGATAGCACTATCTCTTTCTCGCTTTGCTCTGTTGCCAAATCGTCTTTTAACAATGTAGAATTAATAATTACTTGAAAAATATTGCATCTTCATTATAAAATTATTGAAAAAAATAATTTCTTGCTTGATAAAATATAATTGATTATTTTAAACTGTTAATATTGCATCAGTAAACCGGTATCAGTTAACCTCCATAGAATGCATTGAGAAGACAGAGGATCGGCAACGTTGTTCTGCTATCTTTCTTCACTGCCATTATAACGTGGACCCCAGTATAGTGTTAGTATACCATTCACTGGCATATAATATATATTAGCATTAGCCAATAAGTTTCTTTTGAAAATAACTATACTGAAATATACAATATGTTTAATTGACTGAGCGAAGTGGGGTCCAAGATTCAAGTCGACGGTTTCTCTTAATGTTTAAATGTTTATATGTTGCGCATCTACGGCGAAACGCGGTAATAGATTTTCATGAAATTTGACAGGTATGTTCCTTTTTCAATTGCGCGTCGACGTATATACAAGGTTTTTGGAAATTTTGCATTTCAAGGATAATATAAAAGGAAAAAGGAGTCTCCTTCATACGCCAATATTACCGTAAAAATCGGACTATAGAATTATTCATCATAAATCAGCTGTCTCGTGGACTATAATACTACCTGTTCAAAAACATCGAACATCTTGAAAATTTATCTTTCCATCAACGTTAGTAGACAGTTGACTATAATACTACCCTTTCAAAAACATCGAACATCTTTAAAATTTTATCTTTCCATCAACGTTGTAGACAGTTGCAGCCAGACTTGATAACAGCGCTCACACTCACATTCCGGGACACGTCACGGTACGATAGGACAGAAAGCTCTATACTTATTTAGGATTTTTTATAGACATTTTAAATTGATAAATTATTTATTAATTTTTGAGAAGACATAACAACAGGTCAATGTAACTTACTGAGCGCGAGGTCTACTGTTCACAGAACTACTAGTTTAGTAGACCTACAATAAGTATATATACACTAACTTCTTGCTTAGGGCAACTCTATATTGGACTAAGTATATACTGTAGACCTACATTTATGAAGTTTTGTACTACATATGAATGCATATGATGTGAGTTCTATAGTGACATCCACTTTATAATGTGAGTAATTGAAAAACATTGATGTTGCTATCCTTGTCTATCATTCGACAAAGTAGATAGCGCTATCCTTTACTAGCTCCGCAACGATACCAGATCGTTATTCAAAAATTTAGAAACTTAATCTGGCAAGGCAGAGAGCTATCCTTTTCTAGCTCCACAACAATACCAGATCGTTATTCAACTATTTAGAAATATAATCTGGCAAGGCAGAGAGCTATCCTTTTCTAGCTCCACAACAATACCAGATTGTTATTCAACTATTTATGAATATAATCTGGCAAGGCAGAGAATCAGCAACGCTGTTTTTCTATCTTTTTCTACTGCCATTATAACTTGGACCTCACTATAGTTATTCTACTAGAGTGAGAACTACTTCGGTCAGACAAAAATAACAATTCTTTCTACATGCTGACAGTATAAAAAGCATCTTACCAGCTTTGTTATTGTTTTTTAATTCGTCCCTAAACAATTCAGGTCAAATTTTAGCTTCCAATTCATATTCTAGTGGCAGTAATGAAACACAATTACGGTCAACAGTCCTTGATGAGTAATGCATTGTTTTATATACTGTACATATATGTACTAGATGAGTATGAAATTCATATACTTCCGGTATACAACTATAATCTTGGTGTTGATATTTTGGCTGTTCTCGCACGAAAATTAGCGTTTGTTTTTTTTTTTGAAGGCCAAAAATGTTTGACAGGAAACCATCTGTGAAGTGGCGACTGGAGGGTCATTCTTATCAGAAATGTAAATTTGGATATTTGACTGGTTTTGTAGCGTTTTTGGTTGAGTGTGGTCGTGATTTGTTCTGATTGAAGATTTCTTTGTAGAAAACTTTCAGAACTTGGAATATAAATTAGAATTTTGAAGAGGAATTCTAAAATAATACATATCTAATCTTTGAAACAGTGTGGGCTCATTTCAACTTAGTAGAACAACAAGAAATCACATCGCTTATAGACTATGGGCTACTTGATTAAAATAAAAACAATATAAAAACTTTTATATGACATATGAACTTGAAAATGACCTATGGTTGGAACTAGTCGTTGAAATATTCTAAACTTTTCAATAAAAGGGTACTAAAAGTTTTTATATTGTGTTAATTAGAACAACAAGGGATAAATTTCCACTTTCTTTGTAAGGGACACTTGTATTCAGATAACAATCAAAAAATTAAAGTCCCCTTCCATCAACTTCATTTTATTTCTCACTTAGAATAGAATAAAATAAAAATGGAAGGGGACTTCGATTTTTTAATTTTCACGTCAATTGATAAATAGTTATTTGTATATTTATAAAGTACTGTCTTTTCTCCCTGAGGGAAAAGTTTGAAGCCCGAGGTGAAGCCGAGGGCAACAATTTCCCTGAGGGAGAAAAAACATTTTTCACTCGTGATATACACAACATTTTTCCTCACCTACATTTCTATAAAACTGCTTTTAAAAATTGTTTAGTTGTTTTGTATTTTTAACAGCTCTGTTCCACTTGACTCATGAATACTTTTGTTCGTATTGTAGATCTATTCCTGTCCTTTTTTCCAATCTTATTTTGTTCCAATCAAATATTTTAGTTTCTATTGAAGTTAATGATAAAAAATATCTCTCAGTTGTTTTGTAACTTATATTATTAGCAGCTTTGTTTCATTTGACTCATGAATATTTTTGTTCGTATTGTAGATCTATCTATTTCTTTCCTTTTTTCCAAACTTATTTTTTCAAATTCGATATTTCAGTTTGTATTGCATTTTTTACTAATATTTCACATTTTTTGCTTCCAGGTGAGAAATCCAAACCATGAATCTTTTCTGTTTGGGAAATGTACTGATGCACAGCAGCTAGTAGTAAGTCAATAAAACATTTATCACTGGTCTCTGATGTATTAACAAGGGCAGTATTGCATTTTTGAAAAATTGTCGTTGATCAAATCTGTTTGTATCTGTAGATTATACCGTATATCAGTGATTTAAATTAGTATTAGAAGCATAGTGAATTTAAATCAGTAGATTATACAGTCAATCAATGAATGTACAGTATAAGATATCTACCCTAACTTACTTTAATCATAGTGAATTAGAATGAGTAGATTATACAATCGATGAATGTTCAGTATAAGATATCAACCCTAACTTACTTTAACAAGCTTTACATCTATTGTTGCTTATAGAAGTGAATTTATCAGTGTATTCATTTTTACTTGAGGATTCTATAACATTTATATTATTGAGTACTAAATATCGTTTCCATATATCTTTATTGTGACTATTCTCATTTCGACTAACTGTATTCTTGAATTTCTGTTAGACATAACCATTTAATTTTCTAATGTTTCTAGATCTATGTTCTGATTTGTATTTCAACAACAAATTTATGAGTAGAAAGACAGAAAGGTTGAGAAGAAAGTAAAGAGAATAAATGAAGATCGTGAAGATGAATAAAAATTAATAAATAAATTTAAAAGTAGATGAATAAATGGAATGGGAGACGTAGAAATTGAAAAGAAGAAAATAAAAAATGGAGATAGTCAGTAGAAGAAGATGAATAAGAGAGATGTATACAAATGAGGAGAGTTTGAAAAAAAATAAATAGATTGATTGATTGATTGAGTACTTTATGTAGATTACAATATATACTGGCTTATACACTTATATACAATAGCTTACAATACAGCAAAATTATAGATGAATTTACATAATATAGACTAAGAAAATAATTATTGAACTGTATATGATATGGAAAGTAATTTGCAATATAATAACTATAGATAATTATATTGTTATGAATCTACATAAATTGGCGGAGCTTTGGACATATCAATGTCCATTCTTCGGAAAGAATATTAAAAATATCCTCCCCACTAACTCTCTATCAATAGAGGAAGATGAATAAGGTAGATAATTGAGGAGATTATGTGAAAGAGGGGATGATAATACAATAATATATTGTAGTCTGTAGAGGAAGTAAAAAACACAAGAATGCATGATGAGGAAGACAGAATTGTCCACTAATATTGCACAAGGAAACCAGGTAAATCAGGACGATGATTGGCTAATGGAGGTGACTTGATCAAGTCAACTTTTTGCAAAACTTGTCTATTTCTCGTTTCAACAAGTTATTTTCTGCCAAACCTTCCTTCTTCCTCGTATTATAGCAGTGCTATAGGAATGCAGTCCACTTCTTTTGTGACTTGATCATTGAAATTTAGATTCATAATGATACGTGATACCACAGGGAAAATGAACAACTCATAAATAAAATAATTGAAAAAAATGATCTTGCTATACCTACTGATGTTATTGAAAATGTTCATTCAAGTTTTATTAAGAATAAGATGTTGACGAAAAATGTATTTATGCTAGTGACTTACATCATGTAATCTTGAACTTTTGACGAGGCCTGAAATGTACTGTACAAATGTATTTATTGGTCAATAAAACAAATTTATTTATTTATTATTTATTTATCTAGAATGAATTCAACTGAAAATTGAAGAATTGGTTTTATGATAAACAACGATATAATAACCTATATAAGATGACGACCTGTACAAAATCGTCTAGTTCTATCTTGTTTCGAATTTTTACTGTATAAACTTGCTAGAGCAGTACTTTATATTGTACTAGCCGTCAGGCTCGCTTCGCTCGCCATATCCGTCTAGCCAGGAGGCTCCGCTCCCTGGACCCCTCGACTGGATCGTCCAAGAATGAGGTAAGCAGGCTCGCTTCGCTCGCCTGCATTTTCCATTTGAGCATTTTTATCATATGTTAGGAAAATCCAGTCGGGGGTCCAGTCTAAACATCTGGCTAAACGGATATGGCGAGCGAAGCGAGCCTGACGGCTAGTAATATATTATTCCCAGGATTGAAGTAGCAGTGCCCAATCAATTTTTCCGCGATAAATGCATTTAAATCTTCAACTTGGAGCCAACCTAACAAAGTCAACTCAACTTAATGTCAATCTGACAAAATTATTAATTTAGTTGCCAGTTAACAACTGTTTCGAAGAGGTACTCTATCTAGATTATAGTTCTACAGTAACATATGATATGGGAATTTCAATTATAATTAAGAGATTGGGAGAAGAAGAATATAAATGCTAAAAGACGAACTTTAAACCCTTAAAAACAACCCTTAGAGTTAAAATATTGCCAAAAGATTTCTTAGTGCGCCTCTAAAGGGCCAACTGAACATACCTACCAAATTTGAACGTTTTTGGTCCGGTAGATTTTTAGTTATGCGAGTGAGTGAGTGAGTGAGTGAGTGAGTGAGTGAGTGAGTGAGTGAGTGCCATGTCGCTTTTATATATATAGATTCCAGTATAACATCTCCACGCTCTCTAAGATATAATATTATATAGATTATCAAATTAAAAATTATAATCATCTTCAAGTAATATCATCTTCAACAAAAACAGCTGTTGTAGCTATGGTGAAAGTGATATTTTCGAGCTCAAAATTTAAGTGATTTTATTCTATATTTTGTGAATATTTGAAGTTTAGTTTTTGTTTTAACGGAAGTTTCATTATCAATCTATCTAAATTTGAAATTCTTTGTTTTATTCTGATTCATAGTTTCAGATTGAAGATTTGGTGTTGAAATTGAAGTGAACATAACCTACATAATATTTGGACGATTTGTGACAAAATCAGGAAATTGAAGAAGTTTTGGGCAATAGCCTGTTTTTTCTTTTCCGACTATTGTATTGTTCGCTCTATCTAATAATAATAATAAATAAATAAATAAATATATAGATTATAAAATTAAAAATTATAATTATCTTCAAGTAATATATAATGGTACAAAACTTAACATGCTACTTGTAGGAAATAATTTTACTTGCAAGTTGTAATTTTGCTATTTATAAATGTGAAAATCATTTGCTACATATTTTTCAAATAAAAAATTACGATAATAGTTATTTCCTTCATGCAAACATCAATCCATACAAAAAATCTAAATACTTTTCACGAAAATTTGAATTCACTATCTCAATCTGTAGAATCACACAATTTACGTCATTGTGTCATTGTTTTTGACGAAAACCTAAAATCAGCTTCAAATTGGTTCTCAGATCATCAAAATTGATGAGAGTTGCTTCTATTGTAGAGAGCGGCGCTCTCAGGAAAACACGTGTTTACAATTTGGAAAAGAATGAGAGAGAGTGAGAGCGAGAGTATGAGTGGGTAAGAGATGAAGAGTGTAATGTTGGGAAAGAAATTAATCAGAGAGAAAAGGATAGAAGATTGGACATAGGAAACATCAATTATTATTGCTATTGTGTATCTATTATATTTTAACTGATATTATATTTTAACTTTAATGATCAATTATATTTTAACTGTAGTTTCGTTAGTTTTGTTTCTTCTTGAGAACATAGATTTGCTTCCTTGGATCTGTTTGTGGTTTTTGTTCCCCCCTTACTTTTGGGGGAAAAATTTCACAAAATTTGTAAATTATAGGGGCCAAAATCGGAATAAATTTCTCAAAATCTTTGTTCCCCCTATGATAAGTTTATTAGAAAATGTCTCGTCGATTTAAATAATTGATTTTGAATGAAATTTGGGAAAAATCAATCTTAGGAAGACTCATTTGATATAGCCTTGAAAGATGCTGAGGATTCTCTTAAAACAGTTAGACAAGATTGATTCTAAACGAAATAGTAACGTATATAAATGACAAACCCTTTCATTCAAAAATTGCCTCAGTAATTAAGTTTTGGAATGGAACAGTTTTAGCCCTGGTTGCACAAAAGCCTGTTAAATTTCAAACTTGATTAAATGCCACGAGAACTAATCAGAGATGATGATTCCTGAGCTGACTAATAATTTTTTAATCGTAGCGCTCATCGAATTTCCATCTAGCTGTTTACCCTGTTGTCAATATTTGCAGTAGCAGAAGTCTTCGGGGTAATTTACAGCATTATTTAATTTGGATTTTCGTTAAATAATAATTGATCAGAGATGACTTGTTTTCGGAAAAACCTTCTCTGGTTTGTTCTCGTAGCATTCAATCAGGATTAGAATTTAACAGAATATGAAGTATAATATTTTATTCCTTTATTGATTCAACGATACACTTAATTTTTCAAAATAATTTGTGGAGGACCAACAGGCACAGCCCAAAACTGTTCCTCCCCCCAATTTTGATTCATTAAAATAGTCCAGAAAATAGGTTATGTTTTCTCCACTTTATAAAATGTTGTCTAATTTTCCAATCAAACACTATAACACTAGTAGTTCTGTGACCAGTAGACCTCACGCAGTTTTCTCATCCACAAGTATCTGATGCCACCTGTTCCAGTTGATTCAGTTGAATAATTTTATTTTATTTATTGTATAAAACACTATAATCATAAAATAATACAATTATGACATTGGAGGAAAAACTAGGCTGAGCCTGTACTATTTCTCTCCAAAAATTTTTATAAAATGTTAATTTTGTCCAAAAGATAAGGTTATGTAATCACACACTGCTTCATCACTTGATTTTCAGTCCAGGAATAATGAGTTGAAAATTTTGAATTTTGAAGGTTGGTGTTATATTCTAAATGAATCACAGAATGATTGTATCACAATAAATTAACAACTTGAAAAATATTGCACTTATTTGAAAAATTTGAATACAAAATCAAAAACCTACTCACTATTACCAATTCACAGTTAAATCAAAATTTACTCTTAAAAACTGTTATTTGTTTTCTCCAAGATCAAAAACTCACTCTGTTAATAAAACTCAGTAGACGTTTGAATTTGTATCCCATATGATAATTTATCCAGTTCCGTGATAATCTTTCCATTTGATAAAAATATTTCTCAACAATTTTAAAATTATTTTTTTCCAATCAAGAATATTATAATTTCTTCAGCATTATTTAGTTCATTCAACCATTTTTTATTTCCTTTTCAATCACCTATTAAATTTTTGTTTTACAAATGTGAGAATATTGATACTGATGGGCACGCATCATAAAAAATATTGAAACCCTACCTTATAGAAATAGACACGGCCAGACATCTGTTTAATGCATGCAATGAATAATCCACTTGTCAGCTGATTGATTATGAATTATATTTTTTAGTCTGATTATTCCTATATTCAAAGTAGATTATATTTATATAGTGATATCAGAGTATGAAGGAATTTCTTTTCTTTTCATATTATCCTTAAAATGCAAAATTTCTAAAAACCTTGTGTATACATCGACGCGCAGTTGAAGAAGGAATATTCCTGCCAAATCTCATAGAATTCTATTAACGCGTTTGGCCGTATTCGCGTTACATACAGACAGACAAAAGAAAATCCGAGTTGAAACATAGACCTCACTACGTTCGGTCAATTACATGTTAATCGTAATAATTGATAAATGTAAGTAATTGAATGCCAACTTGAGTGGACTAATTCACAGCCGATGAATTGAACAACGGTTCAAACCACTACTTATTTCCGATGAATTGAACAACGAAATACCATTTTGGAACAAACTACTCCCTATAAAATGTGGTTACTATAGTTAGCTATATCGGTTTTTCGGTTCACCACAACACTTATTGAAAAGGAAGTCCACCTATTATTTAACAGTGCGCATGTCCCTCATTGAAATTCACAAAACATTTCCTCAGGCTGTGCGATTATTATAGATGACCTACTTTCCACTGCTAGAAAAGGAAGAAGCAAACATTGCAAAGAAGAAGAAGAAGACGGAAGAAGGAGCAAGTGTCTTGATCAGTCAGCTGCCCTCTCAATATTCAGGAAGTAATTATTAGAAAAGTGCCTTCACCTGTGGATGCTAGAAAGGTCTACTATGTCACAACACCTGACAGGTGGCTCCGACATTCATTTTTGTTGGATGATGTCGAAAAGTCACACAGTTACTGGAGAAAGCTACCGTCCGATCATAGAAAAATTAGCAGAGATAATTAGATATGTGAGTGTTCAGATCAAACAACTACTGTACTTACTATGTAATGATTACACAGTACATATCAAAATGATATTCATGTGAATAGATTATATTTGATATAATATGTATGATACTTATGTGAATAATTGGCCGAACGTAGTGAGGTCTATGTTTCAACTCGGATTTTCTTTTGTCTGTCTGTATGTTGTAACGCGATTACGGCCAAACGCGTTGATAGAATTCAAAGAGATTTGGCAGGAATATTCCTTTTTCAACTGTGCGTCGATATATACATAAGGTTTTTGAAATATTGCATTTTAAGGATAATATGAGAAGAAAAGGAATTCCTGGATACTCTAATATCACTAAATATATAATCTACTTTGAAGATAGGATTAATCTGACTATAGAATCATTCATAATCAATCAGCTGACAAATGGATTATGCATCGCATGCCTTATACAAATGTCTGGCCGTGTCTATTTCTATAAGGTAGGGTTTCAATATTTTTTTATGATGCGTGCCCATCAGTATCAATATTCTCACAACTCAAAACAGATTTAATAGGTGATTAAAAATGAAATAAAAAATGGTTAAATGAACTAGATAATGCTGAAGAAATTATAATATTCTTGATTGAAAAAAATTAATAATTGTTGAGAAATATTTTTATCAGATGGAAAGATTATCACGGAACTTGATAAATTATCATATGGGATTCAAATTCAAACGTGAACTGAGTTTATTAACATAAGTGAGTTTTTGATCTTGGAGAAAACAAATAATAGTTTTTAAGAGAAAATTATGATTGAACTGTGAATTGTGATTCAACTGAATCATCAACTAGAACAGGTGACATCAGATACTTGTGGATGAGAAAACTGCGTGAGGTCTACTGTTCACAGAACTACTAGTTAATGATTGTACAGTACATATCACAATGATATTATGCCACAAAGTAGAAGAAATTACTTACTCTTACGTCTTCTCTGTGATTATGCCTTATAGACTGCAGTATCATCTCATCATCTGAGTATCAACAATAAAACTATTATAATTATATTTATGTTCTGTATTACCTCTGTAAGAGAGGGCCGACTGCGCCCTAACTTCGCCCTCCCAGGTATAAAATATAGGCTGTCATTCTATTCTATTACAACTCCGAAGAGGGTTAATGATCTCTTTACACCTGATCCTTTACACCCAATTGTAATATAACTGATCATGGTCATTTCTCTGCATTCATAAAAAATAATATGTATTATATCAGTACCTTCAGATGGACTGACTCATTCACAATAGAGGCCAACAAACAGTTGGCGCCTCATATCCGGTGTTGCAGACATTGTTTCACTCGTGTCTTTACACGTACTGGTCCACTACACACAGCTCGACTCTGTATAAATTATTATTACTTGCTTCACATAATTTTTAGTTGAGCCATTATTGAATTATATTATCAGGTGTAGAATATTTACAAAAAAAGGAGAGAAAAAATTGTGATGATTTTTGGAGGTGAAAGAACTCTTCTCATTTTCACACATAATATCGGTGCACTGAGCTTCGCTCATTATTTATTTATTAACTTTTGATAAACCGAACACAATTCTTTAAAATGATTGGGGACGTACTAACAGGCACAGCCCAAAACTGTTTCTTTCCCGAATTTTGATTTATACACTATAAATAGTCCAGAATGTAGGTTATGTTCCATACACTTGAATTCAGGTTCAATTTTCTGTTCAAACATTTGAAAACAAAAAAAATTAATTTAGATTATATACAAATCAAATTGAATAACAAAATAACACTCACTAATCACTTGAAATTTTCAAATAATGATCAACTTTGAAAATTATGATTAGGAGGATTATCATGACATGTCAACAAATCAGATTATGTTGATCAAATCGATTAAATTGTCTAGCTAGATGAAATTTCTCGCTGATTGATTATGATTACACAGCTGGAAATAATTCTGTCTCTCTCCCATACTGGCACACGCATCTTCTGTTATCGAGAGACGATGAAATTATCATCTTTTTCCCAAGGATAAATTATCCTTCTAGCTTAATGTCGTTCAGTGAGTTTTTTAAAGAATGAAACCTAGTGCAATCGAATCCTTATATCATAAACCTACTGTGTTCCAAATTTCGTAAAAATCGTTAGAACCGTTTTCGAGATCCGTAAAACATAAATAACCAGATATAAAAATAACCATATAATATATACAGAAATTGCTTGCTTAATATAATAGGATTACAATCTAAGTTTCAATTGCAAATTGCATTAGTTTGATTCATATTCCATCTTTCACAAGCTGTTTTAATTTTCAACATTTCCTAACAATAAAAAATTGAAGATTAATCTTAGTATATGTTTTCTCTGCCATGAACTCTTCAATTTTCCTGGAATGTTCCAAGTATTTTCAAGTTTTAGAGATAAAGTAGATCTCTCCTCTCATGTCGATCAAGTCCAATCATGTTCACTCGTTTTCCATTCCATTCCTGTGCTGGTTCTCTTTCTTTTTTTCGCATGTTAAAACTTCTATTCTCCTTCCCGGTTGCTTCGTTTCCTGTACAAACAAGAAATGCAGTCTACCGATTACAGTTTCCTCTCTTTATTGCTCTCCATCTTTCTCTTCAGTCTTCCTATCCTATATCAGCTGTTCAACAGAAAGTGAAACCTAGCTACCGGATAGAATTGGCATCACAGCATCTAGAAATATTATTTATCTACAGTCTACAGTAACACAGTATAGTGCAATATACCTAGGATACAATGCATTCTAGGTACATTGGCATTGCTTATAGCTCCTCTATGTCACAATTATTTTTTGAAACACTGCCGATTCATGTAGTTATATTATCGTTATTCAAATTGCAACCAATCTTCATTCAGAATACTGCGTGAGGTCTACTGTTCACAGAACTACTAGTAATGGCTGTGAAGAAATTGTCAAAAAACCACTGATTTATTGATAATTAGAAAGACCGGTTTCGGTTATTACACCATTGTCAATGTCTGATAAACTCAGACAATGTGTTTATCAGTTTATTAGAGATAAACCAGTTTATCAGAGATTGACAATGGTGTAATAACCGAAACCAGTCTTTCTAATTATCAATAAATCAGTGGTTTTTTGACAATTTTCTTAGTCTTTTTCATTCAAATATGAATATCAACTTCTCAACTACACAAAAAGCTGTGAAGAAAGATACAAACAAACTGAACTAATACCATCTCTCCACCTCTGATACCTTCAAATCCTATATATAGTACCACTACTGTATATTTAATCTAGCCTAGAGCATTATTTAGTAGTTACTTTCTCTGTTACTGATGCTATGCGGATATGAAGTAGCTGCTATTACGTGTCCTGTAGCCTGCAATAATTGATGACAGCCTCCAAACAGGTTCTCCTCACAGAATATACTCCATCTATATTAAACCTATACATAAATATACATTCTATACTCTGTACTTGTGACTCGTGACTGAAATTGTAACCTGCGGCTACGCATGCGCAATAGATGTGTCACATGACACAGGCTGTGGTGGTGCCCTTGACCATAGAAAACTATGGTTCATGTTTGCAAATTTGTATTATATGTCCATGTTGGTAAAAACTAACTCGTGAATTAGATGGTGAAATCAGAACACTAGAAACATCTCCGATTTATAAAGTTGCTTCACAATATTATAAATGATAGTTATTTTAATTGCATTCAATCTTTATTCTCTTAACCTATACATAAATACACATTGTATACTCTGTACTTGTGACTCGTGACTGAAATTGTAACCTGTGGCTACGCATGCGCATAAATTTTGTCATGTGACACAGGCTGTGGTGTTACCCTTGACCCTTGACCATAGAAAAACTATGATTCATGTTTGCAAATTTTTATTATATGTCCATGTTTCTAGAAACTTACTCGTAAATTAGATGGTGAAATCAGAACACTAGAAACACCACCGACTTATAAAGTTGCTTCACAATATTTTAATTTATTTCGTTATTTTAATTGCATTCAATCTTTATTCTCATTGATTAATTTTTTATACTTTGTAAAATTCGTTGAAGATGTAGCCCTGTTATCATGAATGAATTACCGTTACATTGAATTTCTTCTTGGTATCGTGTGATATCGTTATCAAATGAAAAAATACGAATTTCATCAGGGACTGAAGTCTTACTATAGTTATACTATAGCTATACTATAGCTATACCGTCATTCAATTCAAATTAGTGTATAAGCCAGTAAATATTGTAACATACATAAATAAAGAACTCTAATCTAATCTACAACACATTCAAATAAATAAATAGACATCTATGCATACCCTCACCCTGGCTTGCTCTTTATGTTTCATTGATCCCAGTTCTATTCATATAGTAATAGTATCTCATTGAACTTCAATAGCCTACTGTCAATAATAAACAGTATATATCTCGTTCCACTTCTCGAGTTTGTCCTGTACTGGACTCGACACAAACATATCTTACTACTGTATTCCAAAGATAATTCAGTTATTTGCGGCATAAATTAATCAATTTTAATGAAATTTTTGGACATAATAAATGTTTTTAACTCAACTCAATTCAATTCGTTTATTTCCACCTGGCATACAATACATGTACATATTTATATTTGATATTCAACAAAATAAGAATTGAATTTTTACAAAAACAGTACAAAGAACATATTGATTGAGTGGAATTTCCCCAGTAAGACTATGTTTATTAAATAAATAAACTTATTTATTTCAAATTCAAGTTTATCAGTAACAGTAATTACTTATCCGAATAGATAAACTGTAGGCTACTGTATCAGTGATTGTTTGTTATTATTGCTAACATTATCCTGATAACCGTGTGTATTGTATATTAATATTTATTGAATAATACCCATGTCTGAAAATTAAACTATTTTGCCAAATCAATGAGACTTTCGTTGAAGGCTAATCGAATACGATAGGAACAAAGCTATCATGAATGTGATTGCACAGTAAATAGAGGTAGAGCAAGAAGAGAGAGAGAGTGAGTGATAGTGTGTGTGTGTGAGAGTGAGAGAGGTATGTGACCTTGACAGTGGCTGTGACACTGACCGTGAGAGCATGCTTCATTTCACACAAAAATTCGACGTCATTTCAATTCATTGTTTTTTCGACTTCTACTTAATCCACCGGCATACGATAATATTGCACCTGAAGTCATAGCTTTTGTGTATTATATCACATTGAGGTTTGGAAATCCTTTTGAAGAATGGAAAATATGTTTTCTCCCTCAGGGAAATTGTTGCCCTCGGCTTCGCCTCGGGCTTCAAACTTTTCCCACAGGGAGAAAAAGTGGTGCTTTTCACTCATAAATAAGTTTATTTGTTTAAGGCGTTAGCTCATACAAAGAGTTGCTCTTACATTAACAATATTTCAACTTTTTACAATCACGCTATTTAAATAATTGCATACCATATCAATAGATAACAAATAACTATTATTCTACGGTACTTTAAGAATGTTATTATGTTAATAACGGGACTTTATCAATATCCTTGATTATCTTTTGATTTAAATGTCGATACAATAATTTATCAGTGTTGATTTGTTCTCAATCATGTAATGCTTCAGCTATTGAAAATTTAAACTCTTCAACCAAGAATCCTCCACCAAAAGTCGTAGCTTCTGTGTTTGATCACATTGAGGTCTTTGAAAAATCGAAAAGATATTTATTACAAAGTATTATCATAGAGAAACAATAGCATAAGTAGATATCCCATGGTATGGGGCATCTATGTCGCAACTTTTACTATTATCTCAAGCCGATAGCTCATTTAATTCTTTTCCGTGAAGCTGTGTGACACTGGAAGTCTCTCATATTGTGCCGTTCTTACTCTTTCACCCCAACAAAACAGTAATATTCGACAATAATCAACAGTTATCGGCTTGATATAACAGTAAAAGTTGCGACATAAACGCGGGATATCTACTTACGCTATTGTTTCTCTATGGTATTATTCTTTAAAACTTTATTATTCCATCAGGTATTAGAGCTTTAGCTAATGAAAATTTCTATTCTTCAATCAAGAATCTATTAAAGGATGAGCTATCAGTTAAAATTAATTTTCAAGTCGAAAATAGTTGAATTTTTTCTAATATGTCCCTCACCACCCTATTCTTCTTCCCTCTCTATTTCCTATCCCTCCTTCCTCTTACATCTTTGAACTTTTCGCTTTTCTTTTACTCATGTGAAAGAAGTTTGAATACAGTAGATTGAAATTATCCTCCTAAATAACGGGACTATATCGTTATATCCTTGATTCTCTATTGATTTCAATGTAATAATATTGGTTCAGAATTACCCCTCAGTATAATAATACACTATTAATGATTCATTGTCTAATTAACCTGAATTCTCATCAAACCTTCCAGGATATGATTCAATATTCAGATATTCTGCATTTCATTGTTTTGACTGTTTCGCTCACAGTTTTACTACTACTGTATTCAATATAAATTAATACCTCTAGTATTCAGCTGTTGGACATTCAAATAATTAACATTTCTCATTAACCGAATCCTTACTGTATTTCAAAGTAGATTGATTCAATAATATCATCCTTTGTTGATATCCTCGTGAACTTGATTATCGAGTCCTCCTCAAGTAACGGTTCAAGTCGGTGCTTAAATAAGTTTATTTTTCATGTAAGTACTACTTCAATCTCTCCGTCCCATCATAAAATATGAATAGAAACTTTAAGCTATCAGTTCTTCAGTTTCATATGTAATGATATACACTTTAAACAGTCAGCATTAGTTGTAGAAAACATCACTGCTTTTCATTCAGCCAATGCTAACAGCTTGAAAAATAATTATAAAACACTCATTATAATAATTTCAATTTCTTCATGTAAATTAATATGCTTTTTTCGGATGCATTTTCATTACTCTTGATTTTGGAAGTGAATCCTATACTATTGAACGAGCAACTTCTGTTTATATGTTTAGATGTTTGGATGTTTAGATGTTTATATGTTTGTATTTCACCGGATCTCGAAAACTGCTCTAACGATTCTCACGAAATTCAGAACATAGTAGGTTTTTAATATAAAGATTCGATTGCACTAGGTCTCATTCCTGGGAAAACTCGCTGAAGGACATTTAAAAGGATAATTGTTATTCATCCTTGGAAAAACAGCTGATAATAATTATTTCGTCGTCTGTTGGTTATTGTTATTGTTATTTCATCGTATAAAACCGCATATGATGAGCACAGCTCAAACGGTGTACGACATGTCAAATATATCAAGTATATGGTTTCCCTTTGGTTGGTGATGGAAGTGAGTGAGCGAGGTCATGTGTGTGTGACTGTGTCAAAATTATGACTCAGCTGTTGAACTTTTGTAATCATTCAATCAGGTACTTAGTGCCGGTTGCAAAAAAGCCGGGTTATTTTCAATCCTGATTAATTCCAGTAGATTCATCTTTTTGAAATGGTCTTCTCTGATTTGGTTCACGAGAAGTTAATCAGGATTAAAATTTAACCGGCTTTTGTGCAACTGGGCCTTTATGAGGGATATTTTTGCATTCCTCTGGGAATTGATCTCAATTTACTGTTATTAGATTCCTGTATGGATGTTATTATAATTTCTTCTTTCGTGAAGATTTTTTTATGCTTTTGTACTCCAGAGCGAAGCTCGGTCCCCAATATTATCTAATTAACATAAAATGAACCACTGTAATACATATTCAAATTGGAAACAATATTTAGTTTAATGCATTTAATGCACTTTTTGCATCTGATCAAACATCATTGCATATGACAAATATATGCAGCTCTTGATGCACTTTTGCATCTGATTATATGCAACTGCGCTCACAAGAAACTATAAAATTACCATCGAAATGACAGCAGGACTCTACACTGAAAAAATCTAAATGAATCTGAGAAGGATGGAATTAGAAGTAAGTTAATAATCAACGTTTCATTATTCATTCAATTCTTGTGTTAATACAGTGTCCCACTCACTTTGCTACTTCTTCTATCATCTTCTGTCTTCTTCTTGTTCGTCTTCTTCGTTGAATGGGTATAGGAAGCAAAATATACTGATAGTTCAAAGTAGATCTCACTATAGAGTAATAATCATTACCGTTGAAAAGAGAAATTCGTTATGAATAATGATCAAACTTTCAAATGACTGCAATGTATTCATAAATTATGTAGGAGTAGCAGCTAGATTCATATTTTTCAGGTAGCTGTTCTTTTATTATCTAAAAATCATCTACAGACTGTTCAGTGGTCTTGAATCTTCAATTAGATCGTTTCACCAGATGTGATTCATGTATATTTTGTGAAATACTTCTTTATCTGGTTTTTAGTTTCATACTTTAATAGTCAGTGTTACTTATTGTTACATAGGCCCGGTTGCACAAAAGCCGGTTAAATATTGACAGTGATTAATTTCACGAGAACCAATCTTTGATAAGACGGCTTCTCTGATTGGTTGGTTCTCGTAGAATTAACCACGATTAAAATTTGACCGGCTTTTGTGCAACCTGCACATAGTCATCTTACTTAGATGATACTGTACAGCTTTTATTGTTCAACAATTTCATTAATGTTTTCAGTAGTTGAAAGAGTTACAGTAGTTTTCAAATTGCACACCATTTCAAGATGCAGTTTTGTTCAAGCCTCTCAAAAATGATGAGAGTTGAAAAACTATCATGTATAATATTAAAATAGTTATTTGTGCAACTAGTGCGCAAAGTGTCAGTTTGCTGCACCGAAAGAAATGTTTACGCCCGAGCCGTAGGCGAGGGCGGAATGGTTTCTTGAGTGCAGCAGAGGAACTTTGCGCACGTATTTCACATTAAGTTTTTCCTACAGTTACCATTGAATATGAAAAGTGGGTAATTATGGGTAAAATTGCCTGAAATCCATCAAATGTTTTTCTGTGTAATTTTATTATTGATAAAAACCTTAATCCTAAAATCCTAAAGTCCTCGTTGTCCTTGGTTATAATATATAATGAATAATAATTAGCGCGTTGTGCTTGGTTGCACCTCTGCTCACTATAGCAGCCACAGCAGTCACTGTTACCAACTTCATTTTGATTTTGCTGCACTGTTGCTCCATATAACCTACTAAGTATTTTGCGTTGCCATGTTGCAAATCTGGAGTGCAGAAAAATTTTTCCCGCACTAGAGCGGAAAAGTGATTCTTTGCGTTCTGTAATCAGTGCAGCAATGGCCACTTTTCAACGTAACTGTAGGAAATAGAAATTATCTTTATTCTTCTTTTTAGAAAGTACAAACGATTAACATATACAAAACTTGAAGAAGTTTCCTCACATAGGCAACGCCTGTGTGCGAGGTACGAGATCGTTTCTATATTATATCCTATTCCATTCATATTTAATTGTTCTCATAAACTACAAAGTTTTATATATTTCTAATTTAGTTCGCTATAACTAGTAGTTCTGTGAACAGTAGACCTCACGCAGTATTCTCATTCACAAGTACCTGATTGAAACTATAGACCTTATGGAAATACAGCAATAGACTGGCTTCTCCACACATCTGTGTAATCACATGTCAGATGATTTATGATGAATAATTCTATAGTCTGATTTTTACTCTAATATTGGCGTATGAAGGAGGATCCTCTTTCCTTTTATATTATCCTTGAAATGCAAAATTCCCAAAAACCTTGTATATACGTCGTCGCGCAATTAAAAAAGGAACATACCTGTCAAATTTCATGAAAATTTTATCGCGTTTCGCTGTAAATGCGCGGCATATAAACATTTAATCATTCAAACATTTAAACATTAAGAGAAATGCCAAACCGTCGACTTGAATCTTAGACCTCACTTCGCTCGGTCAACAAAGTCTTGTATTTCTAATTGAGTTTGCTATAATAATTTAAATACAGTATGAAGAAAGCATGATATATTTCTATTTAGTTAATTTGAATTGATTAGTTGTATTTGTAAGTGTCTGTCACACAAAAGCCGGTTAATTTTTAATCGTGATTAATTCCACGAGAACCAATCATAGAAGCCGTCTTTTCAAAAAAAGCCTTCTCTGATTGCTTCTCGTGAAATTAAACCTAGATTAAAATTTAACTGGCTTTTGTGCAATCGGGCCTAAGATTACAATACGTTCTAATCCTTACGTTCTAATCGAATATGTTCTAATCCTTTTTTGAATCCTGAACTATTTAATCTGAAGTGAACTGACCGAATTGACTTAATCCTTACGTTCTAATCGCATACGTTCTAATCCTTTATTGAAAACTGACCGAATTGACTTTTGAAACAAACATGATAATTGAAAATTAGCTTGAAAATGTGACTTGTATGGTCACGAAACCATGGTCCTGTACCAAATAAAACGGTAGAATTTGACAATATATTTGTGTTTTTATTTCATGATTGAAAATTAATATTTATGGAATAATAAATTTTTTCAAGTTCTAATCAATTTTCGTTCCAGTAACTTATTCATCTTGTGATGATTCAATATAGGGACAATATGCAACAAAGACACAAACTCAGAAGACGTCTTGTATTTTCATGTGCGTTTTATCAAACTTGGATTTTGAGAGATACTGAATTTCAAATTCTAATATCTCTGAGAACGATGAAGATAAGAGATTTGTGAACCATCAGAAACGAGGTTTCCCACGCAGAGAACTCTAGAACTTCGAAATAATTAGACTATCTATTCTTTGAATTTTGTCGGCCCTTGTCATAAAAATTCTCCATGTCTTGTTCCTTTAAATTCAATCTTCCGACCTTCTTCACTTATCTCTCATTTTCAGTTTTATTTATCCTTAACAATATATTTCAACAGAACTTATATCATTGCTGGATTATCTTTCAATAATTATCAATCTCCTATTATTACTTCTCCAATCAATGTTTGGTTTATTAGGGTTATTCATCTTTTAACTTTTTGGTTATGTTGCTTTGACCGTTCGATTGTTTCAACAATGCATTGATAAAAATTATTTCATTTTTTGAAAATATATTTCACTACCAATAATCATGAAAATTATACCAAATTGTTCAGATTCACTAGTAAAATATAACACTTTTTTGAAAAGATATTTTTCACTACAAATAATCATGAAAACTATACCAAATTGTTCAGAAAGATCTAGAGATCTAGAGAGTTTATTAGGGTTATTCATCTTTTATCTTTTTGATTATGTTGTTTTGACAGTTCGATTCTTTCAACAATGCACTGATAAAAATTATTCACTTTTTTGAAAAGATATTTCACTACCAATAATCATGAAAATTATACCAAATTTTTCAGAAAGATCTAGGGATCTAGAGAGTTTATTAGGGTTATTCATCTTTTATTTTTTTGATTATGTTGTTTTTACCGTTCGATTCTTTCAACAATGCACTGATAAAAATTATTTTATTTTTTAAAAAAGATATTTCACTACCAATAATCATGAAATATATACCAAATTGTTCAGAAAGATCTAGCGAGATTTTTGTTCAAGTCCACCACAACTTCCATTTTTAATGTCATGTTTAAGGAACCTTCCATTGAAGTTTTTGATTAACCTCTATAGTGAAAGTTTTTCAAATAACTTCTCTAATCTGTATTGATCATATTTAAACCACACATAACTCTCGGGTATATGATTTAAAACTTGAACTTTTTGAAGTAGATACAAAACCTACTTTTTTGGACATGTTATCCATTATCAAAATTTGGGAATGTATTCATTATCAAATTTATTCATTATCAAAATTTGGGAATGTAATCATTATCAAATTTATTCATTATCAAAATTTGGGAACAGTTTTGGGTCAAGCCTGTTGTTCCTTCCCAATCATATTTATATGACTTGTGATTGTGTCTATTGATAATTAAATAGATAAATCAAGTTATAAAATCTCAGAAGTTAGTGATGAAATATGTTCTACAGTTGTGTAATTCTGAATGAATTAATTAATATAGGATAAAAATGAATAAATAATAATGAATGAAATATGTTCTGGAACAGATCTTATAGATGAAAATACCAACAGATATGAATACTGTGTTGATAATAATATAGATACTGCTAAATACAGTATACTAGTACTGTAAATAATCAACATTATAACTTTGATTAGACAAGATTATGAAAAATGTTTGCTAACGTCTCCCTAATTTTGATTACATGATCACATTCTTCGTGTTCTATAAGAAGAGATCTTATAGATGAAAATACCAATAGATATGAATACTATGTTGATAAATGTAGATACTGCCAAATACAGTATACTAGTACTGTAAATAATAAACATTATAACATGTATTAGACAAGATTATGAAAAATGTTTGCTAACGTCTCCCTAATTTTGATTACATGAACACATACTTCGTGTTCTATAAGAAGAGATCTTATAGATGGAAATACCAATAGATATGAATACTGTGTTGATAATAATATAGATACTGCTAAATACAGTATACTAGTACTGTAAATAATCAACATTATAACTTTTATTAGACAAGATTATGAAAAATGTTTGCTAACGTCTCCCTAATTTTGATTACATGAACACATACTTCGTGTTTTATAAGAAGAGATCTTATAGATGGAATACCAATAGATATGAATACTATGTTGATAAATGTAGATACTGCCAAATACAGTATACTAGTACTGTAAATAATCAACATTATAACTTTTATTAGACAAGATTATGAAAAATGTTTGCTAACGTCTCCCTAATTTTGATTACATGAACACATACTTCGTGTTCTATAAGAAGAGATCTTATAGATGGAATACCAATAGATATGAATACTGTGTTGATAATAATATAGATACTGCTAAATACAGTATACTAGTACTGTAAATAATCAACATTATAACTTTTATTAGACAAGATTATGAAAAATGTTTGCTAACGTCTCCCTAATTTTGATTACATGAACTCATACTTCCTGTTTTATAAGAAGAGATCTTATAGATGAAAATACCAACAGATATGAATACTGTGTTGATAATAATATAGATACTGCTTAATACAGTACACTAGTACTGTAAATAATCAACATTATAACTTGTATTAGACAAGATTATGAAAAATGTTTGCTAACGTCTCCCTAATTTTGATTACATGAACACATACTTCGTGTTCTATAAGAAGAGATCTTATAGATGAAAATACCAACAGATATGAATACTGTGTTGATAATAATATAGATACTGCTAAATACAGTATACTAGTACTGTAAATAATCAACATTATAACTTTTATTAGACAAGATTATGAAAAATGTTTGCTAACGTCTCCCTAATTTTGATTACATGAACACATACTTCGTGTTTTATAAGAAGAGATCTTATAGATGGAATACCAATAGATATCAATACTGTGTTGATGAATATAGATACTGCTAAATACAGTATACTAGTACTGTAAATAATCAACATTATAACTTTTATTAGACAAGATTATGAAAAATGTTTGCTAACGTCTCCCTAATTTTGATTACATGAACACATACTTCGTGTTTTATAAGAAGAGATCTTATAGATGAAAATACCAATAGATATGAATACTATGTTGATAAATGTAGATACTGCCAAATACAGTATACTAGTACTGTAAATAATAAACATTATAACTTGTATTAGACAAGATTATGAAAAATGTTTGCTAACGTCTCCCTAATTTTGATTACATGAACACATACTTCGTGTTCTATAAGAAGAGATCTTATAGATGGAATACCAATAGATATGAATACTGTGTTGATAATAATATAGATACTGCTAAATACAGTATACTAGTACTGTAAATAATCAACATTATAACTTTTATTAGACAAGATTATGAAAAATGTTTGCTAACGTCTCCCTAATTTTGATTACATGAACTCATACTTCCTGTTTTATAAGAAGAGATCTTATAGATGAAAATACCAACAGATATGAATACTGTGTTGATAATAATATAGATACTGCTTAATACAGTATACTAGTACTGTAAATAATCAACATTATAACTTGTATTAGACAAGATTATGAAAAATGTTTGCTAACGTCTCCCTAATTTTGATTACATGAACACATACTTCGTGTTCTATAAGAAGACATCTTATAGATAAAAATACCAACAGATATGAATACTGTGTTGATAATAATATAGATACTGCTAAATACAGTATACTAGTACTGTAAATAATCAACATTATAACTTTTATTAGACAAGATTATGAAAAATGTTTGCCAACGTCTCCCTAATTTTGATTACATGAACACATACTTCGTGTTCTATAAGAAGAGATCTTATAGATGGTATACCAATAGATATCAATACTGTGTTGATAAATATAGATACTGCTAAATACAGTATACTTGAACTGTAAATAAATCAACACAATTACTTGACAAGATTATGAAAAATTGCTAACATTTCCTAATTTGTCCAAATTTTGATTTCATGAACACATACTTAGTCAAGATTATTGTTACAGATACGTTAATGAATATGAATACAGTATTATACTGTATTGATGAATACAGTATTCATCTATATTCAATTCATTTTACAATTCAGTATATATTTTTTCCTACAGTTACGTTGAAAAGTGGCCATTGCTGCACTGATTACAGAACGCAAAGAATCACTTTTCCGCTCTAGTGCGGGAAAAATTTTTCTGCACTCCAGATTTGCAACATGGCAACGCAAAATACTTAGTAGGTTATATGGAGCAACAGTGCAGCAAAATCAAAATGAAGTTGGTAACAGTGACTGCTGTGGCTGCTATAGTGAGCAGAGGTGCAACGAAGCACAACGCGCTAATTATTACATTATATATTATAACCAAGGACAACGAGGACTTTAGGATTTTAGGATTAAGGTTTTTATCAATAATAAAATTACACAGAAAAACATTTGATGCATTTCAGGCAATTTTACCCATAATTACCCACTTTTCATATTCAATGGTAACTGTAGGAAAAACTTGATGTGAAATACGTGCGCAAAGTTCCTCTGCTGCACTCAAGAAACCATTCCGCCCTCGCCTACGGCTCGGGCGTAAACGTTTCTTTCGGTGCAGCAAACTGTCACTTTGCGCACTAGTTGCACAAATAACTATTTACAATTCAGTATATATTTTTTCCTACAGTTACGTTGAAAAGTGGCCATTGCTGCACTGATTACAGAACGCAAAGAATCACTTTTCCGCTCTAGTGCGGGAAAAATTTTTCTGCACTCCAGATTTGCAACATGGCAACGCAAAATACTTAGTAGGTTATATGGAGCAACAGTGCAGCAAAATCAAAATGAAGTTGGTAACAGTGACTGCTGTGGCTGCTATAGTGAGCAGAGGTGCAACGAAGCACAACGCGCTAATTATTACATTATATATTATAACCAAGGACAACGAGGACTTTAGGATTTTAGGATTAAGGTTTTTATCAATAATAAAATTACACAGAAAAACATTTGATGCATTTCAGGCAATTTTACCCATAATTACCCACTTTTCATATTCAATGGTAACTGTAGGAAAAACTTGATGTGAAATACGTGCGCAAAGTTCCTCTGCTGCACTCAAGAAACCATTCCGCCCTCGCCTACGGCTCGGGCGTAAACGTTTCTTTCGGTGCAGCAAACTGTCACTTTGCGCACTAGTTGCACAAATAACTATTTACAATTCAGTATATATTTTTTCCTACAGTTACGTTGAAAAGTGGCCATTGCTGCACTGATTACAGAACGCAAAGAATCACTTTTCCGCTCTGGTGCGGGAAAAATTTTTCTGCACTCCAGATTTGCAACATGGCAACGCAAAATACTTAGTAGGTTATATGGAGCAACAGTGCTTCAAAATCAAAATGAAGTTGGTAACAGTGACTGCTGTGGCTGCTATAGTGAGCAGAGGTGCAACGAAGCACAACGCGCAAATTACTAGTATTAGATATTATAACCAAGGACAACATTTTTATCCAATTTGACAATAAATTAAGGTTTTTATCAATAATAAAATTACACAGAAAAACATTTGATGCATTTCAGGCAATTTTACCCATAATTACCCACTTATCATATTCAATGGTAACTGTAGGAAAAACTTAAAGTGAAATACGTGCGCAAAGTTCCTCTGCTGCACTCAAGAAACCATTCCGCCCTCGCCTACGGCTCGGGCGTAAACGTTTCTTTCGTAAACTGTCACTTTGCGCACTAGTTGCACAAATAACTATTGAATGAATCTTGAAGACAAGACGATGGAAAATTTTGTTGAAGTTCCACTCAGTTTGGTAACATTAACACATAGAATTTACTTCATTCTTCTGTTTTTCATCTAGGTATGCATTTATGTAAAAACACGAAGTATAAAATTACCGTAACTAAATAATCACGCTAGATTACAGTCACAGAACAGGGTGACCTTGAAACTACTTTGACCTTCACAACACCACAAGTTGTTTTCACAATTTACCGTTAATTGAAGCAGTCAATTTTTTATTAGTTTTCTAGCTTTGAAATCATTAGCAGCACATAAAATCACTGTAAATAGACGATGTTCACTAGTAAACATTGCAAAACTAGCTCTATACTTGTAATGCATGTAAATACTATGAACTCTAGTGAGGTCCACGTTATAATGGCAGTGTTTGTTTAGCAATTGTATTTCTATCCTTGTCTATCATTCAACAAAGCGGATAGCGCTATCTCTTTCTCGCTTTGCTCTGTTGCCATATCGTCTTATAACAATGTAGAATTAATCATTGATTAACAAAATATTTCATCTTAATTATGAAGTGTGATTGATTATTTTAAACGAGAATGAACAGTTAATATTACATCAACAAAAACCTGTATCAGCTACCGTCTATAGAAAGCATTGACAAGCATTGATCGGCAACGTTGTTCTCCCATCTTTCTTCACTGCCATTATAACGTGGACTTCACTATAGTCATGAATGCAACTTGTTTATAACCAGATTCAACTTACAACTTGTGAATAGGAAGAGTATTGAGTAATTGAATGAAAAGGATTATTTATAGGGAAATCCAACTTTTTTACTCAACTTGGTAGGTTAATTGATTCTAACCATTTTGAAATTACAGGACTGTAAATATCCTCAAGATTACAAATAGACTTGTAATTCTGTTATTACCAGCAGAACTTGATTTCCTCATTCAGGAATACACCTGTAATTTATTGTTCTTTGTCTTCCTCATCCATTTGTACTCATTCCCTCTCACTCTCATTCCATGAACATGTACTTATTCTCTCTCACTCCCATTCAATAAACTTGTATTCATTCTCTCTCACTCTCATTCAATAAACTTGTACTCATTCTCTCTCACTCTCATTCATTAAACTTGTAATTTATTGTTGTGTCTCCTCTTCATTCCTTTATTTCTCTTTTACTACCTCTTACTCTTACTCTCTTCTCACATATTTCGTCTCTTTTTCTTTCGCACTCTTCACACACAACATCCTCTCTCTCTCTCTCACCTCACTCGCACACACACACACACTCTCTCTCTCTCTCACTTTAATTAACGTTTTGGTAGAGAGTTAGTGGGAAGGATATTTTTAATATTCTTTCCGAAGAATGGACATTGATATGTCCAAAGCTCCGCCAATTTATGTAGATGCATAACAATATTATCTATTTTATCTATAGTAATTACAAATTGCTTTTTTTCATATCATATACAGCTAAATAATTATTTTCTTAGTTTATATTTTGTAAATTAATCTATAATTTTGCTGTGTTGTAAGTTGTAAGCTATTGTATATAAGCCAGTATATATTGTAATCTACATAAATAAAGCAATCAATATTTCCTCATCCATTTGTATTCATTCTCTAACACTTTTATTCAATAAACTTGTACGTATTCCCTCTCACTCTCATTCAATAAACTTGTACTCATTCTCTCACTCTCATTCAATAAACTTGTACTCATTCCCTCTCACTCTCATTCAATAAACTTGATTCTCTCTCACTCTCATACTCATTCTATTTCACTCTCATTCAATAATCTTGTACTCATTCTCATTCAAGAAACTTGTAAATTATTGTTGTGTCTTTTCTTCATTTATTTATTTCTCTCTTACTACCAACTCTTACTCTCTTCTCACATATTTACTCTCTTCTACTCTATTTATGTAGATGCATAACACTATTATATATAGCTATTACCAATATTGCGTTTTTCATATCATATACAGTTCAATAATTATTTTCTTAGTCTATATTATGTAAATTCATCTATAATTTTGCTGTATTGTAAGCTATTGTATATAAGTGTAAAAGCCAGTGTATATAGTAATCTACATAAATAAAGTACTCAATAAATCAATCAATCTCTTCATTAAATAACGGCCGTGAATGAATCAATCAATCTCTTGCTCACCCACTCTCACTACTGTACCCCTCACTCTATCCCTCTTTAACTCATCATTTCTGTCTCACTTTATGTACTACAGAGTGTTGTCTCTTTCAAGCCACACCTTAAATAATGATTATGACAACGCTATAACATAACACTCTGGGAGGATACGACTTGTAACATAATAGCTTTCGTAAGGACGCCTGAAGACAAAAAATATGTAGAGAGAAAGAGTTGGAGAGCGAGATAGAGATATAAGCAATCTATTTGTTAGTGTGAGAGAACGAGAGGAAGAGAAAGAAGAAGAAGAAGCAGCAGAAAGAGGACAGGTTGAAATGGAGAGTGGAGTGTGTGCAAGTGAGGTAACCAGTGAAAGTTGGTCACTGTCTCTGTCTACTGTCTGTCCACTTCTGCGGTTGAAGAAGAAGAAGATGAAGAAAACGAAGAAGAAGAAGAAGAAGAAGAAGAAGAAGAAGAAGAAGAAACAGCAGATGAGAAGAAGACGAAGAAGTACTCATTACTCCATTACTGGAGAGAACAATGTCGATTTGATTAGTGAACTGCAAGAAATCAATTGAATTAAAAATGAGATTTATAGTGAACTGCAAGAAATCAATTGAATTAAGAATGAAATTTACTGAACTGCAAGAAATCAATTGAATTAAAAATGAAATTTACAGAACTGCAAGAAATCAATTGAATTAAAAATGAAATTTATAGTGAACTGCAAGAAATCAATTGAATTAAGAATGAAATTTAGTGAACTGCAAGAAATCAATTGAATTAAGGATGAAATTTAGTGAACTGCAAGGAATCAATTGAATTAAGAATGCAATTTAGTGAACTGCAAGGAATCAATTGATTTAAAAATGAAACTCAGTGAACTGCAAGAAATCAATTGAATTAAAAATGAAATTTAGTGATCTGCAAAGTAATCAATTGAATTAAAAATGAAACTCAGTGAACTGCAAGGACTCAATTTAATTAAAAAATGAAATTAAGTGAACTGCAAGGAATCAATTTAATTAAAAATGTAATTTGTTCATTATTACGTTGGTAACAGCCATTTCAAGCATTGAAACAACGGTCCAATCAGAAGCAAGTTCCAGATTTTGACACCTACTAGGACACGCCTCCAAACGCCTCAACTGTTTCCTGATTGGTCGACAGTTCCAACTCCAAGTGACTGTTTTCAGATTCAGTCACTAGGTAGCAGCAGTTGCTTGGTTAATAATTATATGTTGTTATTATACTTTGATTGTTGAAATCAAATATACTTCAGACTAGACAACTGTGAAATAAACTTGAAGATACGATTTTTTCTTAACTAAGAGAAGACGAAGAATAACAAGAACAGGAAGAAGAAGATAAAGAAGAAATTAGAGAAGAAGATGAAGAAGAAGAAGAAGAAGACGAAGAGGAAGAAGATGATGATGAACTAGAAGAGGAAGAGGAAGCGGAAGAAGATGATGATGATGATGAGCTAGAATCGATAGTATGAAGACGAAGTGTGAGGGAGGTGAAAAATGAGAGGAATAGCAATACTAGAAGAGAAAGAAAGACAACTACAAAAAAAATAAAATGAAAACTGATAATTCATGTAGAATTAATTCATTCATGATGTAGCACATGATTAACTTTCATCTATTCATAGAAGGGAACTATCCCCATTCAGTTTTGTATTTTGTACTATCTTAGAACAGTACATTCATTTTATTGTCAGATAATGCTGTACTTGTAATAAATTAAGATGAAACACTCACCATTTCATAGAATAAACTCAAAATTCCAGACATGAAGATTTTATGTACGATTATATCTTCAGGCTCAATAAATTGATTGATTATTGATTGGTTGATTTTGGTTGGGCCTGCGCTTCTCCCAATCTCTAGCACTCCCATATTAACTAATGATAGCTGTGTGTTGCGAAATCAATATTGATGAATCGGATATTAGAGTATTGCTCCTTTTGGACACCTGAGAGCCTGATTAAAAAAAAATTCTGTCTGTTATTCTGCAGTTCAACTATTAAAGTAATATTGTTGCTAACAATAATACCTACACTTATTCTGACATTATCTAATGTAGCTAACACAGAAATAATATGATTGATAACTTCCAAAGCTTTCAGGCATCCCAAGAAGAATTCACACTACTTTTCAAATACGTATCGAAATTATATATTACAAAAGGCACTCAAAAGTCTTAATGAGTGTCAAAATTTGAAATATTTGAATCACCCCAAGAAGAATTTACACTTTTCAAATACGTACCAAAAATTATATTACAAAATGCACTCAATAGGCTTCCTGAGTGTTGAAATTTGAAATATTTGAATTACCCCAGGAAGAATTTACACTTTTCAAATACGCACCGAAATTATATTACACTAGTAGTTCTGTGAACAGTAGACCTCACGCAGTATTCTCATCCACAAGTACCTGATTGAAACAATAAACCTTATGGAAATACAGCAATAGACTGGCTTCTCCACACATCAGTGTAATCACTTGTCAGCTGATTTATGATGAATAATTCTAGACCTATAGTCTGATTTTTACTCTAATATTGGCGTATGAAGGAGGCTCATTTTTCCTTTTATATTATCCTTGAAATGCAAAATTTCCAAAAACCTTGTATATACATCGACGCGCAATTAAAAAAGGAACATACCTGTCAAATTTCATGGAAATCTATTACCGCGTTTTGCCGTAAATGCGCAACATATAAACATTAAGAGAAATGCCAAACCGTCGACTTGAATCTTAGAATTCACTTCGTTCGGTCGAAAAGGCACTCAAAAGTCTTCATGAGAGTTGAAATTTGAATTATTTGATTTACCCCAAGAAGAATTTACACTTGTTCACTCACACATACTACACACGTTGTAAGTACACGCTGTTAGTGAGTGAGTGTGTGTAACGACCCTCACACTTACAACATACATAGGTACTCACTCACACACTTACAATAGACGTATTCACTCACACTTACAACATACTCACTCAGAGCAAACAAAGCATCAGAGCGCATGCGCGACATAATTAATTACGTTTTTCGGTTCAATGGCTTCAGATTGGACAAAAGATACAGTGAGGTTGATTTGTTACTGTCATTACTCCTCATAGATGAAGGCTGTGTTTCACATTCAACTATGACTGACAATTTTAGGTGAATCTCACTGTGAATACAATGCCGCTGAAAGGAGATTCAATACAATTTTGGCACGTGATCTATATCTATGTTATGTAGTGTCATCTAATCAAGGAGTAAGAGAGGGGTATATATATGTTTAACGTAAACTGTACTACAACAATTGTACAGTACGTTATTGTTTGTGTGAAAACTAGATATTCAGTCTTTTGCTTGTGTGACAATCATATTACTTTCCTTGTCCTATTACCATAGGTAAGGAAAGTATTGCATCCGAAAAAAATTAAGGTACCCCAATTTCTAAATCTCTATACGTTTCAAGGTCCCCTAGTCCAAAAAAGTCGTTTTTGGGTATTGGTCTGTATGTGTGTGTGTATGTGCGTCTGTGTACACGATATCTCATCTCCCAATCAACGGAATGACTTGAAATTTGGAACTTAGGGTCATTTCACTATAAGGATCCGACACAAACAATTCCGATCAAATGCAAATCAAGATGGCGGCTTAAATTGCGAAAATGTTGTCAAAAACTGGGTTCTTCGTGATTTCTCGAAACGGCTCCAACGATTTTGATCAAATTCATATCTAGAATAGTCATTGATGAGCTCTATCAACTACCACAAGTCCCATATCTGTAAAAATTTCAGGAGCTCCGCCTCATCTGCAAAGTTCGATTTTACATTCTCAATTATCAGGCTTCAGATACAGTTTAAACAAAAAAAAATCAAGTGGAATAGATTGATCATGAAAATCTCTACAATCAATGTCCAGTAACATTTTCACCTAAAATTGAAAATAAACTCTAAATTCGAGAAAATGTGATTATTCAATTGCAAATTATTGTTGATTCTATTAGATCATTCACTATGAACAGATAGCAGACCTCGTGTGTCTCCAGCGTTATTGCCCTGTCACCAGCTGGCTGAAATCTTTGAATAGTAGACTTGAGATGCGCGGGAACACTAGCGTCAGGTGATCAATTCACATAATGGCAAGGAATGTTGTGTCAGTACGCCACACCAGATTTTTTTCAATTTTTTGCTTGTGTGACAATCATCTATTCAATCTTTTGCTTGTGTGACAATCAGATATTCAGTCTTAGAAAATCTTATTTCTCATCAATAGCTTGCTTGACACTTGTCATCTACACACAAACGTATGCCCGTTGGAAGGGAGACCGTTGAAGTTTAACTACAATACAACTCTACTGTCTGAAAACTTAGGGAAAACGTTAGGGAAATCGTTATATTCTAGCAACGAGCTGCATGAACTTAATAAATATTTATAGGAGCTCTCCATGATTTTGTTTCACATGATCTCATTTGTTTCATTACAGTTGAAGCCAGAAAATGTCTTCTTCTTCTTCTTCTTCTTCTTCTTCTTCTTCTTCTTCTTCTTCTTCTTCGTCTTCTTCTTCTTCTTCTTCTTTCCATCAAGGATTAGACTCTTGCCTGTTCCGTCTCACAACAGTATAGTTCAAATCTATTACAGCACACAGTAAATCTAAATTTAAAATTGATGAAAATGTTTTTTAGTAAACAATATTACTCTCTTGGGGCGATTTTTCAGGCGTTTTATAATCAGCCAATCGGAGAGCATCCTGGTCCTGCCCTGCCAACTATAGTCTCGCCCTTACTCTCTACCTCTCTTTCTGAAGAAAGAGAGGAGGAAAAATACCTAACCAACTATGATTTCCCATGTAATAGGCTGGTAGATGGTATAAAAGTGGGTGATAATGGGAGAAAGAAAGAATGAGGGGGGAAGATAGGAAAAATATTAACATCATAAATATGAATATCATCATTCAAAGATGAAATTATTATCCACTCTATAATAAGAATAGCAGCTGATGATTAGAAGTGAAATACGAGTGTTCGTGGCGCATAAGTCTGTATGCACCTCAAGATCACTACACTCATAATCCATTCCTCAAATCTTCATGAATAAAAACTATGAAATAATTTTTTTATTTATTTATTTCATTGACAATTACAAATTATAATTATAATAAATATAATATAATTGGGAGAAGACAACAGGCAGAGCCCAAAACTGTCTTCTCCCAAATTTTTACAAATAAAAGTTTCAAAAAAGAATAAGGTTAAGATTTCACTTTCACTTCAAAAAGTTCAATTTCCACTTCAAAACTAATGACTAAACTGAAAATTTTGAATTTTGATATTTAAAAACTGATTAAAAACAAAAATATTTCACTCAAATCTCTACAAATTGGAATTTTTTGAGTAATTTTGCAAAATTTTATATGTAAATATCTATTTATTTTACAATCACAAAAACTAACCTTGCACTTGTGTTTCATTGTGTCAACAGACGCAGAGCGGCCTGGTCAGTCCACTGAGCTCGTCCAACTCCAGCCTCGCCAGCGGCATCAGCTCGCCCACAGCTGGTCAGCTGTCAGCTAGTCAGCTATCAGCTGTCGAGCTCCAGCTGCTCAACCAAATCTCAAACCTGAGGTGGGGCCAACAGACGCAGCAGCAATCAGCTGACAACCGGGAGCTGTCCCGTCAGGTGTCCGCACAGCCCTACGATACCGCAGTCGCTCCGCACAGAAGGGTTGAGAGGTAGGTTATTGTCATCTATTTTTATTTCAATACAAAACTCATTATTAAACTTATTCATGCCGGTTTCCGAACTCGGGATTTAGCTAAGTTCAAAGGTGCGTACAGATATACGCGCCGCGAACATGAGCAATTCACTTTTAATCAGCTGACTATATCTATATCTTTTCAGAAACGGTAGTAAGATACAGATATAAAAAGCTTGACATCAGTTGATCAAAAGTGAATTGCTCATGTTCGCGGCGCGTAAATCTGTACGCACCTCTAGACTTTAAACATCTGGAGTCAGAAAATCGGCTTTCCGAAATAGGTCGTAGTCACAGTTTTTATGATAATTTTCATTTTCTCATTTTTCTATAATAATTAGAGACGTTTCTCATTGGCGAAATGAAACATTCCTAAATAATTCAAAATAGCTGAAACTCTACACTATTTTCTCTTTATTTTATTTTGTGTTAAAGTCTCTAGTTTTTCGAAATTTAATTTAAACGTGGACTGCGACTGCACCCCGTTTCTGAAAGCCAATTTTCTGACTCCAGCTGTTTAAAGTCTAGAACTTAGCAAAATCTCGGGCTCGGAAATCGGCCTTTAGTGTATTATTATGAATTATGATTATGATGAATATGTACATAATATACAGAATTATTATAATATTATGAATTTGTGATTTGTATAATTGAATATGTTGATATTGAATTGTATGCTGACAATGCAGAAATTCTTCACATGTTGTGAAAAATAATGTAAATAAATAATTTGAATACAAATTATTGTAGAGTTGATAGTTTCATAATAATTTTTACTTGTCGAATGTACATACAAATTATAGTGGTTTTGGTAGTTTTATGATAATTTTAACCGTCAATTTCAATAAAAATTAGTGTCGTTTTGGTAGTTTTGTGGCAATTTTGACGTGTCAGACTGCCATGTATGTCAGATATTACATTTTACTCGACTCTTTCTCAAAGACAGAGAGGCCCGATGCTCTTCACTGATCACTGCCACTACCTTACAGCATTCTCCCTACTTTTGTGTCAGCATCTAATTGTGAGCAGCTTGCTTACTCCTCTCTCTCTCTCTGTCCATGCTACAAACTGTGCAAGGAGAAATCGGTTCCGTTCTTAAGGCTGTGCAAAGCCATTTTGGAAACAGTTTACTGGTGGCACTTTTGATTTTTTTTCATTTGTATTGTGACAAGTTATCAAAATGAAATAAATTCCTGAAAAATAATTTTTTCGTTCATAAGTTTATGGGACAGAATAAAAAAATCGTTCATAAGTTTATCGGACAGAATCGGTATCAGATAGAATCATGCAATTTTAATGTTAAAAGTAGTAATATATCTATCGGTCTTGAAACTTTGAATGAAACTTGTTAGCTAAAATTCAACTTCAACTAAACTTTGATGAACTATTATAGTTGAAGTTGATGCAGGTGCCCTACATAATATGAATGAATGAAATCTACAAATTTTGTTTGTCTTGGGTTTGTTTTAGAACGCAGTCAGAGCCGAGCCGCGCAGCCGCGTTGGCAGTGAACACATCTCGCTACAAGACGGAACTGTGTCGCTCCTTCGAGGAGAGCGGATTCTGCAAGTATGGCGACAAATGCCAGTTCGCACACGGCCCCGAGGACTTACGCAAGCTGACGCGTCACCCCAAGTACAAGACGGAACTGTGCCGTACCTACCACTCCAACGGCATGTGCCCCTACGGATCCCGTTGTCACTTCCGCCATTCCGAAAAACTCCGCACAGTAATGCTCGCATTGGCGGCGGGAGAATTACTTCCGGGGGACCTATTTCAACTTCCGGCCTCCGCGGACCCACTTCCGGATCTACTTCCGTCCTCCGCGGACCCACTTCCGGATCTACTTCCGTCCTCGTTCGATCTGCGATCCTCCTCTCTCTGTTCCTCCCCGACTAGTAGCCTGGCGAGCGGTTCACCCCCACCTTCGGCGTTTTCTGCCAACACAGCGTTTTCGTTCAGCAGCCCCGTTCGCCCGCTCAGTCCGTTCGTCGACTTCCCAAGGTCGTCCAGTCCGCTCAGCGAATCACGACTGCCCGTCTTCAACGAACTCAGTCGCAATCAGATCGACTGTCTCCGGATGCTCAACGATCTCACTCTGTGAGCAGTGAGCCAATTGAGGTAGGGTGCACCAACAACTCGATCAAAAATAAAACAAGTTGCATTACATTTTATAGTCATTCATATTGATTCGTCTCAAAGACTCATTCAAGACATAAACTTAGTTAAAAGTACTGTAGTCAATATAAGTTTTGTATTCATTCGTCTGAAGGACTTGTTCAAACATAGATCATAGTACTAAGCTTGTTCACATCTCTAGATGTGCACTTCCACATCTATGAACTTTCTCATTGTTCAGAGTATTAGCATTAGTTCAAGAAGTATATTATTTTATTTAATTTGAAGCAAGTTTGTTATTATTATAGGTCACATCAATGGCCATTATTTATGCTCAGTAAGAGCTGTGTGTTATAATCAGGAGCTATATTTAATTTCCAATTTCTCAATGGGACTGAAATTTCCACTCAGTCAATGAATCAGTGGAATAACTATTTACGTTGTAACTACATTATATCAAGAAATAGTTGTCTTATATTAATCACTTATTATTGAATATAAGACTATATTATGAGACTATATCTAACAGTATATCAAGAACTATGGTTGTATTTAATCAAGAGCAAGTTCAATCATTATAGTTTATAATTAGTACCAATTTATACATCAGTTAATTTATCAGTTACATTTGATACGAGGGATGCTTGATTATTCATGATTATTATCAAGGAATAAGTTAAATCATATCAGGAGCATGTTTGATTATTGATTATTAGGTTATATCAGTACAACATACATATTTATCAGTTATATTTAATAAGGTGCATTTTTGATTGATATTATCAATCCAAGTATTAATATTTAATCAGTTTGTAATCAGGATTGATCTACAATTTATTTATCAGTTTTATTTGATTTAACATGGAGGAAGTTTGATTATTATGTTATCAGGACTAATATATTATATATCTTTGTGGTATTCTCATTCACTGATATGACTACCACAATGATATTCCACTTATCTTTATCATTCTATTTTTGGCACTTCAATTTTTCTCTCTCGTTTGCACCTATGTTATTCCAATATTATTATATTTCACTCACTTTTATTTATTCTCTACTTTTTTGGGTTTGGAATGTTATTCATTAATCTGGTATTATTATTGAACAGTAGTATTGGTGTTCAGTTTCAGTCTGAAATCTATGTTTATTTATTTTTGTCTTTATAATGAAGTTTAGTTGTGAATTGAATGTTGACTATATCCAATCATAATCGTTATCATCATGATCTGCAGGTTCATTCATGATTCCTACTCCACCATTCCTCTTTCTGTCTCTCCAGCATGCAGTATTTTCCTTTCACCCAGACATCATCCACCGTTACTCTCCACCGTTCATCGTCCACTTCACTCTCCCCCATCATTCACTCTCTATTCTTGGATACTCTAAATACTCTATTCTTTATTGCTTTTGATTTATATGGTGGTATATTATGAGATTTGATTAAATTTATTGAAAAAATTAAGATCGAGTTACAGAGTTGGTGCACTCCGAAACTTCAAAAATGTTAAATTTTTCTTTGTAGATTATGTACTTTTGTAATGAGCTCTTTGGTGATTTTTCTTCTTGAAGTTGTCTTCCATTATTTATTATTATCGATCATTATATCTTTAATCATATTCAGTTTCTCCACATTTATTCATCTTTGTTAATTTTGTATTATCATCGGTTTGAATTAACTTCATTGTACATATTAAAGCTCTGCTTTCAAGTTTATGGAGCTGACTAGTCTCTATTGAGATTCAACCATCAAAATCTGTATTGGTTTTTGAATCTTGAGTATTTTCAAGCTGTATATTTTTTACCAAGAAAGAATGAAAATTTAGTTGACTCTTTATCATAGTTGGATTAATTTATATTGGAAGTTTTCCTCTCAAAGTTATAACTATCAATTTTTTGTTCATTAATTCTCGATGTTGTAACTATCGATATTTTGTTAATCGATTCTCGATGTTGCAACTATCGATATTTTGTTCATTAATTCTCGATGTTGCAACTATCGATGTTTTGTTCATCAATTCTCGAGACTCTTTATCATAGTTGAATTAATTTTTTTGGGTAGTTTTCCTATCAAAGTTATAACTTATCGATTTTTTGTTGATTAATTCTCGATGGTGGAACTATCGATATTTTGTTAATCGATTCTCGATGTTGCAACTATCGATATTTTGTTCATTAATTCTTGATGTTGCAACTATCGATTTTTTGTTCATCAATTCTCGAGACTCTTTATCATAGTTGAATTAATTTTTTTTGGAAGTTTTCCTATCAAAGTTTTAACTTATCGATTTTTTGTTGATTAATTCTCGATGGTGGAACTATCAATATTTTGTTAATCAATTCTCGATGTTGCAACTATCGATTTTTGTTCATCAATTCTCGATAATCGCTTTTCAATTTGCTTTTTCTTGAAGTTTTGTACTGTTAGTTTTTGATAGTGTTGTAAATCAGTATGAAGTCACAAAAGTTTTGTTTGTTGAAGTTAATTTTGATTCGACATTTTTGAAATCTGTGTGCCTTTGAGGAAAAGACTGTAGTGCCTTGGTAAAGCTGTGCCTTTGTAATCTCAGCACTGTAGTTCTATTAAATAAGTCACTGAATTCCCTCACTCACATAAAAAATTCACAAAAAAAATCCAGATGCATTTCTATGTTGTATATCTGAACACTTTTTCATCATTTTGTATTATATATCTTTCGTATAGATTGTACTTTTGATAATATTGTGATTATTATATATATAAATTTGATTGTACTCACAGTCAGTCAATTACCATTAAATTATATATTATTATAGTATAACAAACCTGTGATTGGACTGAATGATGTATCAGTTCAATAGTATTTTTGGAATCAGAAAGCATTAATTGAGTTGATGATTTCATTTTTCTTTCTTTTGATGTATTTAAGCTATAATTATTATGTTCAACCAGATCGGTTGTTATTATGAGTTTAGTTATGTTTTTGTTCGTTTATTTATTCAATATTATTATTTAGTACCTTTGTTGATTTAATTATTCTTGGTTTCTTTCTATATTCATTTTATATATGTGTGTTATTTATTCATTACTTTTTACGATACTTATGATGTTCGTGAACATTTACTCAAGCTACTTTTTTGTATTCAGTAATATTGACAACTCAGGAAGCAGTAGGCCTATAATTTTCGAATATGCAGTCTCTTCAAATACAATATTTTTATTATCTTATTGGAACAAGTAATCCCAAAACAATATATTCAGTATCATTTTTTATATTTGGACCACACTAGAAGTGTATATCACTAAGTGTTAAAATGTATTTTCATTTATCGATCATAATAAATCATGATTATGTTAGTATCATAGCTTACAATAATGATGATGGTTTCTCATTACTGTATTTCTTATGTAAAGTTATTATTTATTATTTATATTGAAATGAGCATGTTATGTCATTCTTCTCGAGTGGATTTTCTATTATTTATTGTGTTTATATAACCAATTATCAAACACAAATACAAAATAAACATAATACTGTTCCATAGTTGGATGTCTGTGCAGTATTTTTAGTATCAAACTCATTATAACTGTAATGGAAGTATCTTCTTCATTTTTAAAACGTGTGGAAATTGTAAATTTGAACCTGGTTTAATACTCTTGCAGACAACACTCTGCTATAATCTGATATGATTTTTAATGTAAAGTATCTTTTATTGAAATACATCCACAAAACATCACTTATTTTTTAATGATCCAAATAAATGTTTTTTATCAAGTAAATTAGCGTCATACCAAAAAAATAGACTCCAAAATTTTAAAAATTTGTTTTTATAAATTTTTACGAAATAGTGATTTTATCTTTGCTACATATTTATCACTACTCCACCTTCAAACCGTTAGTTAACTGCATGAACTTGTAAAAATCATTTGTAAAAAATCCAGTTGTAAATAAATTTATCATGTGCAATGTACAAATCTATTATAGATCAAAAATTATAAAATTTTATCATTTCAGAGTCTTTCAATATTCTCATTGCAATCATTAATCATTCTATGGTTTTATATTGTGATGAAAACAATAATTCCAAGTTTTTAAAATTTGGACTCCTGATTTATTCTAATGGGAAGAAGAAGATACTTCTATATTTAATACTAGATATTTGTGTTCTCAGTTATATTTTTTCTATTATTCAGTACTGTATTATTTGATGACTTCATCATTCCGAGTTTTTTGAATACATACATGTTTTTCGAGTATCAGTGTTTTATTCCATTTTCCTTTGAATTAAAAATTTACTTGTAAGCTGTTCATAGACAGTATTAAGGTGCGTACAGATATACGCGCCGCGAACATGAGCAATTCACTTTTAATCAGCTGACTATATCTGTATTTTTACAGAAACTGTAAGATACAGATATAAAAAGCTTGGCATCAGCTGATTAAAAGTGAATTATTGTTCATGTTCGCGGCGCGTATATCTGTACGCACCTTAATAAACCACTCAGTGGTCCTAATGTTTATACTCCGTACAAAATTACTTCTAACTTTGAGGAATATGCGGCGCAGAGAAATCGAGGGAGATCAGCCAATCACAGTGATGGATAGAGGCATTGGTGGAAGCGCAGTTGCCAATTTGTCGATTAGAGTCGGTCGATTGATCGCTTCCAGAGAGGAAACTCTGTAAGTTCAACATGAGCGTCTGATTACTCACTAGAAATTAGAGAATACTGGCCGGTTCAGAACGGAAACTTCGCCACCGTTGTATCCCTACCTCTGTAGGCCTTCTCTGCTGCGCATGTCCCTCTCAAGTCCAAAGTAATTTTGTACGGAGTATAGTTTGATGTCATTCTTTGAGACTCAAACTCACTAAATGTGACTTTGAACTACATCTATATATCAGTAAGTTTAATTTTAATAACTTATACAAAATTATAGAAAATTGGCAGATTCATGCCCGAAATTTTAATAAGTTATACAAAATTATAAAAAATTGGAGGATTCCGAGAAAATTCGAATTCCATTGGCCATAAAGGATGAAGCCCCGTGCTGCAAACTAACGTTCACACGGACTATAGTTTCATATCTTCAAATTCAGTTTTTAGTTACATAATAAAACACAAAATTATCACGAATTAATTTAAAAGTTATAAACATGTTTCAAAACCTAGGGAGTCATCTTCAGCGTTTGACCATAGGTGTTGAAACATCTTTGTAATTTTTTAATAAATTCGAGATATATTTCCAGGTAATATTCTAGTGTTTTATTACGGATTAATAGGTAACCTGTGCTTTGCAAGGGTCTAATTTAAAACTTGACAAACTGGAAACTTGACCGAGTGGAATCTTGTAGAGTTTGAAAATAGGCCTAGAACCATCCTCAGTAAATTAAGAATCTATGTGCGAAATTTCAAGTTAATCAATTCAGTAGCTCAGACGTGATGATGCGTCTCTATCGAATTTCTTAGTAGTTATGTTAGGATGAATTTATTGTACCAAATACTTTGCTGCTTATGCTGAAAAATAATATACCTGACGATTAATGACTATTTAAAATACCTATTAATATTTGTATAGGTAAACTTGTGTTGTAATATTTACCATGCTGGCTTTGGTAATAGTTATTTGTGCAACTAGTGCGCAAAGTGACAGTTTGCTGCACCGAAAGAAACGTTTACGCCCGAGCCGTAGGCGAGGGCGGAATGGTTTGTTGAGTGCAGCAGAGGAACTTTGCGCACGTATTTCACATTAAGTTTTTCCTACAGTTACCATTGAATATGAAAAGTGGGTAATTATGGGTAAAATTGCCTGAAATGCATCAAATGTTTTTCTGTATAATTTTATTATTGATAAAATCCTTAATTTATTGTCAAATTGAATAAAAATGTAGTCCTTGGTTATAATATATAATAGTAATAATTAGCGCGTTGTGCTTGGTTGCACCTCTGCACACTATAGCAGCCCAGTCACTGTTACCAACTTCATTTTGATTTTGCTGCACTGTTGCTCCATATAACCTACTAAGTATTTTGCGTTGCCATGTTGCAAATCTGGAGTGCAGAAAAATTTTTCCCGCACTAGAGCGGAAAAGTGATTCTTTGCGTTCTGTAATCAGTGCAGCAATGGCCACTTTTCAACGTAACTGTAGGAAAATGTATAATATATACACTGTACATTTTTGATTGATAGGATGAGATTTGTTCTGATAAATACCATGCTGGCTATGGTACATGATAGAGCGCCTTATTAGTATTTAATTCTAGATTTATAAGGAAGAAACAATATCGATGATGATGCACTTACCTCTATATCAAATTCTATAATGGAAAATGGTTTTTATGTTTTGAAATACGGTGATTCGGTAAACGTTTGTCAATTTTACTCTATGGTTCTGAGGTGAATATAGTGAGAACATATAAAACCGTTGGATACACTATTTTATCTATCAAAGTTACTCTCAATCAAAGTTAGCAAAATATAACCATAGATAAAGGATAAGCATAAGCATATATTTCTTGTCTTTGATATAACAAACTGGAAGCATGACAAAATGAAAACTTGACGTAATGAAATCTTGAAGAATTAAAAGTAGGCCTATAACCATCCTTGGTGAATTAAGAACCTATATGCAAAATTTCAAGTTAATCAGTCCAGTAGTTCAGACGTGATGATGCGCGTTATTCATGTATTTCCTATCCCCTACGTGTATAAGCTAGTTCGCTCTATATTACAGTATAGATAAATACAACTAGCCTGGTTTTCATCAGTAGAGTTAGTGGTAGAATTCCCTGGGCAAGTATTGGCTAAACTCTCCCAATGAAAACGTTCATGGTAGAGTATTATAGGCTAGTACTCTAGTTTAGTTTAACTTTAGTACTATAGTTTAGTTTTTAGTAAAGCAGAGTGGTGGGATAGCACCATGTGATAGTACTCTACCACTTGCCTTTCCCCACCACCGCTTCTCACTCTACTCTACCACTACTATGCTAATGAAAACAGTTTCGAGCTAGTAGATTAGAGTAGAGTATAGTTCTGTTCACTAGACAACACACTTTACCTACTGTTCTCAATTGTAGTGAAAACAGTCACTCGATCAAGTAAGTAGAGTAGAAGCAAGGATGGTTTATAGCACTATTCTTGGACTACTCTATACATTATTCTTGGAGTAGAGGTAGCTCGATACCTCTAGAGTAGACTAGAGTACAGTAGAGTAGAGTAGAGTAGAGTTCCGTTCACTAGACAATACACTTTACCTACTATTCTCAATTGTAGTGAAAACAGTTGCTCGACCAAGTAAGTAGAGTAGAGGTAGCTCGGTAGAGTTAGTATGCCATTACTCGACCACTATCTCTACTAGTGGAAACCAGGCTTATGTCTCACCAAAAACAGTATCTTAATTCTAGTTATATATTGAAACAGAGATGAACTGATGAAACAAAAAATCTGGTGTGGCGCACTCACACAACTTTCCTTGCCGTTATGAAAATGTTACCTAGCATTAATTGTACCTAGAGATTTTCATGCGCAATCTTTTTCACTAGAAATTCTTTGTTTAAATTGTATCTGAAGTCTGATAATTGGGGATCTTCTTCTTCTTCAGTTGTATCTGAAGATTGTATTGGGAATCTAAAAACAAACTCTGCATAGATGGGGCGGAGCTCCTGAAATTTTTACAGATATGGGACTTGTGGCAATTGATAGAACTTATCAATGACTATATTAGTTATAAATTTGATCAAAATCGTTGGAGTCGTTTTCGAAAAAATCGCGAAAAACCCTGTTTTTGACAACATTTTCGCTATTTTAGCCGCCATCTTCAATTGCATTTGATCGACATTGTTCGTGTCAGACCCTTATATTATAAGGACCTTAATTCCAAATTTCAAGTCATTCCGTTAATTGGGAGACGATATATCGTGTACACAGACACACATACACACAAACACACACACATACAGACCAATACCCAAAACAAAAACCACTTTTTTGGACTCAGGGGACCTTGTAACGTATAGAAATAATTTAGAAATTGTGGTACCTTAATTTTTTCGGAAAGCAATACTTTCTTTACTTATGGTAATAGGGCAAGGAAAGTAAAAATAGGCCTATAACCATCCTCCGTGAATTGAGAATCTAAATGCAAAATTCAATCAGTTTCAAAGTCAATCAGTCCAGTAGTTGAGACGTGATGATGCGTGCTCATTCGTATCCCGTACGTCAGTACGTGTATACAAGTTCTTTCCTCTATTATAGTATAGATAAATTATCACTATATCTCACCAAAAACAGCAACTGAATCCTAGTTGAACGAGCGTCAGCATAGCTACCTCTAATAGAAGGCCCCGGTGTCGTATGCGGAGATCGCCCACTATGTACAGAACGCCCATGAATGACGTCACGCGTAAATGATGTCACACCTATCCTATCGTAACTATGACGTCATTGAGGGGTATTTCTCTCCCCACAACTGGCGATCTGCGCATACTACACCGGCCTACGATATTGCAACGTCGCAGTGTAGGCCTAGAATCTAATACATGATTGGTGAAAAAGGCCTACACTGCGACGTTGCAATATCGTAGGCCGGGGCCTTGTATTAGAGGTGGCTATGGCGTTAGCGAGTTCTCTCTTTTGACTTACTTAAGACCAAAGTCGTTGTCTGTCTGTTTGTATGTTCTAAAACACAATTGATCAATCAGCTTCAAATTTTGTACACTTATTCTTCGAGCTTTATAACAGGTCAAGTTCGTTGAACAACAAAATTGACTCACTACTCCGTCCTTTTTCAGGATATAACAAATAACATTGAAATTAAAACAATAAATAACATTTAATTCTTTTGAAACTGAGATGAACTGATGAAACGAAATATACAAGATTATAATGAAGAGCATGAACATGATATATGTACATAGTAGGAACTGTTTAATATATTTAAAACATTCGTACGATGTTGATAGCTCAGTAAACAGAATTCATTCTTATCAGCAAATGACAACATAGAGGTTTAAAAGCTCTTGAACTATCTCACATTCATCCAGCCTGTTCACTACAAACTGTCAGCACAGATTACATGGGGAGCATCCATGTTATTCATAAGGGAATACTGACAGATTCAAGGGAATCCGACCACAGTTTAGTAGTGCATATACTGTTATCACCCTCGACCCCTGATAGAATAAGGTCACAGTCATAGAGTATCTATTTCAATGAACCGTCGACTCCAGATTACATCATTTTTTACCGTTTCAAAAATCATCGGTCTCGAAAAAGTCGACCTGAACTGATAGCTGTATCAATGCATTGCTTGTGAACGAACAGTTCCTCGTAGATAACCTCTAGGTTTTATTTGAAAAAAATACCATAATCGACTACAGACGCTGTTCTTTGTTTGAAACGATAAAGTTTGTTTTGATTCATTAGCTGTTTTTGTGAACGACGATCGAAATCTATGTCTCAGTAATTTATAATTATTATTTATAATTATTATTTAACGAAAATCCTAAATAAATGCTGCAAATCACCCCGAAGACCTCTGCTACTGCAGACATTGACAACAGGGCTAACAGCTAGATGGATGTTTTTGTAAACGACAATCGAAATGTATGTCTCAGTAATTTATAATTTATTATTATTTAACGAAAATCCTAAATAAATGCTGAAAATCACCCCGAAGACCTCTGCTACTGCAGACATTGACAACAGGGCTAACAGCTAGATGAAAATTGGATGAGAACTACTATCCAAAAATTAGTTGCCAGCCCGGGAATCGAACCCGGTACCTCCCAATTGCCAGTCAGGAATGCTTACCCTTACACCAAACTGAAATCTCTGGATAGCAGCGCTCATTTTATACGAAGCCATAGCGGCCAACCAGTTACAAATGGAATTAAATAGAGAATGCATTTTTTTATTATAAAATTAAATTGATTATTAATAAATGCATTCTCTATTTAATTCCATCTGTTTCAGTAATTATTAGAAATAACTATCATATTGATAGTTCTGTGAACAGTAGACCTCACGCAGTTCCCTCATGCACAAGTATTTGGTGCCACCTGCTCTACTTCCAGCGATAACAGTCTTTCTCGAAAATATCTGTCTCGAGTTTTAAAGTCTATCAATTTTTTCAGACATTTGTTGACCGAGCGAAGTGAGGTCTAAGATTCATGTCAACGGTTTTGCATTTCTCTTTAAGTTTATATGTTTTTATGTTCCGCATTTACGGCGAAACGCGGCAATAGATTTCCATGAAATTTAACAGGTACAGTATTCTAAAATTAACTATTTGAATTGCGCGGCGACGTATATACAAGGTTTTTTGAAATAAATTTTGCATTTTAAGGATAATACGAAAGGGAAAGAAGTCTCTTTCGAACGCCAATATTACCATAAAAATCAAACTGTAGAATTATTCATCAAAAATCAGCTGTCGAGTGGATTATTATCAATTGCATGCAATGACAATATCCCAATATAATTTGGTAAAAATCAGCTGTTGTGTGGACTATTAATTGCAAGCGATGAGGCATGTAATATTGATAACTCAAAGTAGCTTATTATTTTCTCCCGACTTTTCTCTGCTTTCAACTCGGTAAGCTTTTAATGATATGTATTTTAGTGATGAGTAGCATAGTTGTTTACAAAAATTATTAGATTTCTAATGATAATAATTATAATTTATATTAATAATTATTGTCGATACAACAATTGAAACAGCCATTAGTTGTTTACACAACGATTATCTCGCCGACACGTCATGACAGGACATAATTCACTCTGATGGAGGCTGTAGTTTTTAACTGCATGAGGTCTACTGTTCACAGAACTACTAGTGTAATGCATGCAATGAATAATCCTCTTGTCAGCTGATTGATTATGGATAATTCTATAGTCTGATTAATCCTATCTTCAAGTAGAATATCAGGGGACCGAGCTCCGCTCGGGAGTTTATAGGCATAGGAATGGAAAATTTAAAAGGAATAAAAATCTGGTGTGGTACACTCACACAACTTTCCTTGCTCATTGAACTATAAGCCTCATTATCAAACGAGAATAATTCAGGGGAATAACATAATGACGATTGACGGCAACATATTTGCAACTACGATCAGACAGACTACTGTATAATTATGTGTATATACAATTGTTTTCAGAGTACTTTTTCCTTTATGTGAATTGTAAAATTCGATGATTTTTCTGAAATTCGTCAAAACAGCTGTTCTATAGATGAAATATCTTGACTATGACTGTGTTCTTTTTATGAACTGCTCTACCTACCCACGGTATATGGAAGAAGAAAAAGTAAAAACCGAAGGAGGTTACAAAGTCCATTTCTCAAGGATTGGGTGGACCTCCCTTTAGTACCCCAGGAAAAAGACTTATGTCAGTTGATAGAACTAATAAATAACTATACAGGGTATGGATTTGAAAAAAATCGTTAAAGCCGTTTTTGAGAAAATCGTGAAAAACAAGGTTTTTTAGTAACTGTCATTTTTCTCAAGAATATTACGGAGCTCCTGCAATTTTCTCAGAAATGAGACTCATGTCAGTTGATAGGGCTTATAAATAGCTATCCATGGTATAAATTTGAAGAAAATCGTTAGAGCCGTTTTCGAGAATACCGTGAAAAACAGGGCTTTTTAGTCATTATCAGCCATTTTTCTCAAGAATATTACGGAGCTCCTGAAATTTTCCCAGAAATGAGACTCATGCCAGTTGATAGGGCTTATGAATAGCTATCCATGGTATGAATTTGAAGAAAATCGTTGGAGCCGTTTTCGAGAAAACCGTGAAAAACATGGTTTTTTAGTAACTATCCGCCATTTTTTCCGCCATCTTGAATTGAATTTTATTGAATTTCTTATTGTCAGGTCCTCATGGTATAAGGACCTTAAGTTTAAAATTTCAAGTCAATCGGTTAATTTGGAATGGAGTTATCGTGTTCACAGACATACACACATACACACATACACACACACACACACATACACTCACACACACATACACACACACACACACATACACACACACAGACCAATACCCAAAAATCATGTTTTTGGACTCAGGGGACCTTGAAACGTATAGAAAACTTGAAATTGGGGTACCTTAATTTTTTTTGGAAAGCAATACTTTCCTTACCTTTGGTAGTAGGGCAAGGAAAGTAAAAAATCATTAAATTATCCTAGAAAATTGAGTATTTGCTTGAGAATAATTACCAGTATGTACTGTCCTATAACAACTGTCATAACACAAATTGAATCTGAAATGATTACCCCTGAAGTTTGAAGAAAGATAGATAGATTTTATTTTACAATTGTTACTAGGCTTGTCGCCTATGGTAACATGGTTACAAAATTACAGTTTTACAAATCATCTTAAATGATAACACAGCTACATAACTGATTTTATTACATTCTCATAATAACAAGAGATATAATAATACATAGATAAGAATTCTGTATGACTCTAAAATAATCAGAAAGATAATTAGAAGATGAGAGGTGGAAGAATGTTGGAGTAGATACTTGGATTCCAATACAATAAACCATTTTTTTCAAATATCTATTGAATTATTTTGATAGAAATAATGAAATTATAAAAATTAATTATATATTGATATAAGATAGTTTAATTCAATTATTCGATCTAATCCTTATATTATTATTTAAATTACTCATTGTTGAGATATTGAGGTTATGAATAATTTTATTCCAAATCAAGCTTAAGCTGGGGCTTCCTTTGTGCGTGAATGCTGTCGTCGACCACGACAGGGTGAGAATCTCAGATTGGGTAGATTTCAATATTTTTCTAAATAACCTGAAAGATTATGTTCAATTATGTTTTAATGAGAGAGGTTGAGATAATTCTTTTTCATACTTTTGAATGGCAATATGTTGATATTAGAAATGTTTGATTCTTGAATAATAAACACAAATAATGAATGATAAGTTACTAGTAGTTCTGTGAGCAGTAGACCTCGCGCCCAGTAAGTTACATAAATAAATAGATTTTATTGTCGTAGACCAATATAGGTAATTGACAAAGTCATAGTAATTGATTGACCTGTTGTTATGTTTTCTCAAAAATTAACAAATAATTTATCAATTTAAAATGTCTAGAAAAAATCATAAATAAATATAGAGCTTTCTGTCATATCGTACAGTGACATTTCGTCCCGGAATGTGAGTGTGAGCGCTGTTATCAGGTCCGGCTGCAACTGTCTGCAACGTTGATGGAAAGATACATTATCAAGATGTTCGATGTTTTTGAACGGGTAGTATTATAGTCCACTAGACAGCTGATTTATGATGAATAATTATATAGTCTGATTTTTCGGTAATATTGGCGTATGAAGGAGGCTCCTTTTTCCTTTTATATTATCCTTGAAATGCAAAATTTCCAAAAACCTTGTATATACGTCGACGCGCAATTTAAAAAGGAACATACCTATCAAATTTAATGAAAATCTATTACCCCGTTTCGCCGTAGATGAGCAACATAAAACATTTAAACATTATAAATGTTCACATGTTGCATTTTAACATTATACTTGAAATTTGGACAATATGAATGTCAACAATGCGTGTCGTCGTCGACTGCGGAAATCTACGCAGAAATAAAAATGCACCTTTACAAAAAAAATTGCAAATTAGGCTACTGCGCATGCGCTGCGGCTAGACGAGAGTTAATAATTAAACAGCTGTGCAGCCCATTTAATATCATCAGCTTGCTTCATTATTACTTCTTCTCTCACTTATCACTTTCTCTTTTTCATTATTCTCCTTTTTCTTCTTCTTCTTCATCATCATCATCATCTTCTTCTTCTTCTTCTTCTTCTTCTTCTTCTTCTTCTTCTTCTTCTTCTTCTTCTTCTTCTTCTTCTTCTTATTCTTATTCTTCTTCTTCTTCTTCTTCTTCTTCTTCTCTTCTTCTTCTTCTTCTTCTTCTTTTCTTCTTCTTCTTCTTCTTCTTCTTCTCCTTCTTCTTCTTCTTTCTTCTTCTTCTTCTTCTTCTTCTTCTTCTTCTTCTTCTTCTTCTTCTTCTTCTTCTTCCTCTCCACCTCCTCCTTTCTTCTTCTTCTTCTTCTTCTTCTTCTTCTTCTTCTTCTTCTTCTTCTCTTCTTCTTCTTCTTCTTCTTCTTCTTCTTCTTCTTCTTCTTCTTCTTCTTCTCTTCTTCTTCTCCTTCTTCTTTTTCCGCATTCAAATCATCATTCAACAATGCTCAACAATATATCTCTACAGGTGTAGAAACTCAGTCGGCAATAATTTTGAAATTTTCAAATGTGCCGCCAAGCGCCGTTACCATGGTAACTGGTAAACGACACGCGGCAACCATGAAGCGTCTGCCGGCCCGCAGGTAGGCACGTCTCCTGTCATAACTTGTCAAATTTTGACCAGTCACCTCTGCCTTTGTTTTGCCTTAGTCGCGTCGCGAATTTCAAGTGGAAGTGACCTCTGTGTCGCCGGTCTCGTGAATTTTGCAGTTCTAACGAATATTTCCGGTATCTAGTGGCTCGTTAATGGATCAGGAAGATAATGTGAGTATTGTATTTTTGATGTAAATAGCAGTTTTTAATCGTTACCCAAATTTATAACAATGAACTCCGAAAATCTAACCTATTTTCTCACCAAAGATATGTTGATAGGGTATACAATGTATTCCAGTATCCACGGGGTTAAACTATAGACATAGAGAAACAATAGCGTAAGTAGATATCCTATGGTATAGGGAATTTATGTCGCAACTTTTACTGTTATCTCAAACCGATTACTGTCGATTATTGTCAATTTTTTACTGTTTTGTTGGGGTGAGAGTGTAGGAACGGCACAATTTGAGAGACTACCAGCGTGAGCGTCACACAGCTGCATGGGAAAGAAATATGTGAACTATCGGCTTGGGATAACAGTAAAAGTTGCGTTATAAACGCCCTATACCATGGGATATCTAATTATGCTATCGTTTCTCTATGCTATAGACAAACAAACTACAGCTACAGACTACAAGCTACAAGCTACAAACTACAGCTACGAGCTATAGATTTCTCTAGCTACAGATAGACATTGCGAGTTAGGTAACCAACTCAGAAATCATCTTGTATTCGTGTAGTTTCAAGGATACCAGATGTGTGGTTGTAGATATTCAAGTGGTAACCTGAGCTTCAACGATAACCTAAAAATGATTGGCTCATGGGGCTCAATTATCTGTTGCCAAACTATGAGACAGATTCCCACAGTGTGGGAGATGTTCTCCAGACATCTGTGTAATGCATGCAATGAATAATCCACTTGTCAGCTTATTGATTATGAATAATTCTATAATTGAATAGACTTAAATGTTGTCAAAAATCCACTTTAATTGAATAAAAAATAATATACTAGTAGTTCTGTGAACAGTAGACCTCACGCAGTATTCTCATCCACAAGTACCTGATTGAAACTATACACCTTATGAAAATACAGCAATAGACTGGCTTCTCCACACATCTGTGTAATAACTTGTCAGCTGATTTATGATGAATAATTCTATAGTTTTGATTTTTACTCTAATATTGGCGTATGAAGGAGGCTCCTTTTTCCTTTTATATTATCCTTGAAATGCAAAAATTCCAAAAACCTTGTATATACGTCGACGCGCAATCAAAAAAGGAACATACCTGTCAAATTTCATGAAAATTTATTACCGCGTTTCGCCGTAAATGCGCAACATATAAACATTTAAACATCAAGAGAAATGCCAAACCGTAGACTTGAATCTTAGACCTCACTTCGCTCGGTCAATTACAGGAGCATGCTTTTGTGTGTGCTCACACGCTCCTGTAAAATAATAATTTTTATTCAATTATTTTTGACAGCATTTTTAGACTATTCAATAATGGAAAAGTTCCACGACATCAACATTCACGCTACAAAAATAATTGTACAGTCTGATTAATCCTATCGTCAGAGTATATGGAGTATGGATATCGGAGTATGAAGGAATTCCTTTTCTTTTCATATTATATTTAAAATACATAATTTCAAAAAACCTTGTGTATAGGCCTACATCGACGCGCAGTTGAAAAAAGAGTATTCCAGTTAAATCTCATCGAATTCTATCTACGCGTTACAAAAATTCAAATTCAAAGTCTTTTATTGTTGTGGACATCGATACAATGTATAACAAAGTCATAGAAACATAGTATAATGAAATATAAAAATATGAGTACAATACATAGATAATGGCCCATATGAATAAAACCAGAGCAAATGCTCATGAGCAAAATCATTGAGCATAAGGTTTTGCTCATGAGCAAAAGGTAGAAGCAAAAGCATTTGCTCATTTTTATATGAATAAGCTTTACCTTATACTCTTACCTTATGCTCCTGAAATCTGGAGCAAATGCTCACGTTTTTTGAAGATTTTTCATCAACTGATTCGCTTTTGTAGCCTTACTTTGTTTTTATAGCTCACGGAAGCGCTAAATATGCAAGTAGGGGGCACCGCTTGTGTTTGTATCGTCTGCTCTGTTTTCTATTTATGAATTGAGTTTTAAGTTAGTTGAGTTTAGAATTTTGAAATAATAGCGTGAAAAATGTCATCTCTACAATAATCTTCAGCATATTCTTATAATATCAATAGCCTTCTTATAATCGTCCACACTCTCATCTTCTTAAATACCTATCTCCTATTTTGTGATGGCTATCTTTATAACAGGTATATACATCTTTACAGGTAATACATCTTTTGAAGGGATAATGGTGATATATATCATGGTTGAATCTAATAAGAGTTTTTAGTTCTCAACTATTGGTTGTGATCGTATCTGGTATCCTCATACGGAGGATACATTGCTTCAAACGTTGAGCAAATGCTCTATTTTATTCATACAATTATGAGTATAAACTTTTACTTTTGAGCAAATGCTCAAACTATTTTTTTGATGAGCATGAGCAAAAGGTTTTGCTCACTTTTATTCATAGAAAATGAAGCAAATGCTCCATATTTTAGAAGTATAAGCAAATGCTCAACTTTATTCATATGGTCCACTGAGACCAACATAATAAAATGTAATATATCTATAAAATACATATCACATCACATATTCAAAAATAATTCATTCCTGTTATAAGGACATTTTTCAACAAGTTAGGTTTCTATTTTACTTTTAAAACATTCAAAATCGTCAACCTTAAGACTATCTGGCAGGTAATTATAAAGTCTTGTACCAAATTCAATAAAACAGTTCAATGTATAGGAATAATTACACTGATCTGATTCAGTCTGAGTGAAGAGGCATTTCTTGTTTGATGGCTATGAACAGAGCTATTCAAAGCAAGACAGGCTAAGTTTTTCTTAATATACAACAAACATTCCAGCACATAAATGGCATGAATTGTCAAAAATGAATGCAAAAGAAAATCCGAGTTAAAGCATAGACCTCTCTGCGTTCCATCAAAAATTCCAGTTAGGAGAACACTAAAATTTTGAGTATCAGACCTTGCATAGTAAAAACAGTAGAAACCTCTAGTACTAATTTCGAAATTCTGATTAATGAGAAAAACAAAAAATGATAATTCTAGATAAATAATCTCCAGACATTGATAATTATTAAAAAAACATTAAATTTAAAACAATTTTTTAAATCTCCATGTCAATTTTTGAAATCTCTGACGACAAATCCATAAAACAAATTTCAGCTTCATCGAATAACTTTTTTGAAAAGCACAGTAGTAACGTAATTTTTTAAATTTATCAGTATTTGTGGGTGAACTCAACCACAAAATTGGGTGAACGATAGCCTAGATAGTTTGTGGTTTAAAAAGTTTTGAATCATTTCAGTGTCCGTTTAGTTTGCTCAAATACAGTACTTGGTTATGACTACGCGGAAGGATATTGCGGTAAGATTTATCATCCTTGCAGCAATTACGGTTTTAAAGCGTTGGAGAAAGTTTGATACGAGTAAACCCACGTAGTAAATAATGTATGTGGTCGTTACTTATTACGTTTCGTATGTGTTTCCATTTCAAACTTATTACGTCAAGAATTTCAAACTCATTTGGCTCAAATCTATATATATAAAAGCGAAATGGCACTCACTCACTGACTGACTGACTGACTCACTCACTCACTCACTCGCATAACTAAAAATCTACCGGACCAAAAACGTTCAAATTTGGTAGGTATGTTCAGTTGGCCCTTTAGAGGCGCACTAAGAAATCTTTTGGCGATATTTTAACTCTAAGGGTGGTTTTTAAGGGTTTAAAGTTCGACTTTTAGCATGTATATTCTTCTTCTCCCAATCTCTTAATTATAATTGAAATTTCCATATCATATGTTACTATAGAACTATAATCTAGATAGAGTACCTCTTCGAAACAGTTGTTAACTGGCAACTAAATTAATAATTTTGTCAGGTTGGCATTAAGTTGAGTTGACTTTGTTAGGTTGGCACCAAGTTGAAGATTTAAAGCATTTATCGAGGAAAAATTCATTGGGCACTGCTACTTCAATCTGGGAATATTATATTACTAGCCGTCAGGCTCGCTTCGCTCGCCATATCCGTTTAGCCAGACGTTTAGTCTGGACCCCCGACTGGATTGTCTAACATGATAAAAGTGCAGGCGAGCGAAGCGAGCCTGCTAATCTTATTCTTGGACAATCCAGTCGGGGGTCCAGGGGGCGGAGCCCCCTGGCTAGACGGATATGGCGAGCGAAGCGAGCCTGACGGCTAGTACTTAATAAAAGTGTCCTATAGTGAGGTCCACGTTATAATGACAGTATTTGATCAACTTTGGTTTTGCTATCCTTGTCTATCACTCGACAAAGCCGGTGGTACTATCCTTTTCTAAGTCCACAACGATGCCAATCATGTTTTTGACAGTGTGAAAATATAATTACTTAATGCAGAGAATCGGCATCGCTATTCTTCTATCTTTATCCACTGCCATTATAACGTGGACCACACTTTATGTACATGTAGTGTAGAAATTAAAATAAAACTACGAAAAAATAGTATTGTCTCTCAAATTCATTGGAAAATAGGATACAATCTAGCTACTGTATTGTAGTAGGAAAGCTGTTCACTTATTTAGTGGGTAAAGTTCATTAATCACTTATCAATTAATCTAGTCCGTGTTTCGGATGTACATGTTAAGTTGCTCAAATTATTAAATTATAATCGTAATTAATTTCAAGAGAACCAATCAGAGAAGGCTTTTTGAAAAGAACGCTTTAATTGGTTCCTGTGAGATTAATCACGGTTAAAATTTAACCTGCTCTTGTGCAACCGGCACTCAGTATCGCTTGAATTATTATTATTATTTATTATTATTATATTTTTGTTGTGTGAAGCCACAAATTCTGAGCGGTGCTCAAGTGGCATACAACATGTCATTTTTAGAATGGAGTCACATGAATGCTCTAAAACACTCCTCAATGGTATAAGGAATGGTATGCTGACATTATAAAGTAAACTTCAATTTAAGTGTTCTTGTACATTCTATAGTGAGGTCCACGTTATAATGGCAGTATTTGATCAACATTGGTGTTGTTATCCCTGTCTATCTATCAACAAAGCATGGAGCTATCCTTTTCTAGCTCCGCAAAGTTGCCATATCGTTTTCAACAATGTAGAAATATGATTAATGCACAAAATATTCATTCTCAACCAAGAAAATTTATTATTCAATATTTATCCCTGACAAATGAAATATAATTGAATATTTTAAACAAGACTGAACAAGTTAATAACATATCAGATATACCAATATCATTCATCATCTATGATAGTAGGCAGTGGCAAGGCATAGAATCGTCAACGCCGTTCTATCTTGATCCACTACCATTATAACGTGGACCTCACTAGAGTGCTAACAATATGATTATAGTGAGGTCCACGTTATAATGGCAGTATTTGATCAACATTGGTGTTGTTATCCTTGTCTATCTATCAACAAAGCAGATAGAGCTATCCTTTTCTAGCTCCGCAAAGTTGCCATATCGTTTTAACAATGTAGAAATATGATTAATTATTAACGAAATATTTAACTTCAATTATGAAAAAGTATTATTTAATTATTGAAAAAAAAAATTTCCTGACGAATGAAATATAATAGATTATTTTAAAAAAGAATGAACAGATAATATTACATCAGATATACCTGTGTCAGCTATCATCTATGGGAGGCAGTGGCAGGGCAGAGAATCGACAACGCTGTTCTCCTATCTTCCTCCACTGGCATTGTAACGTGGAACTCACTATAGTACTAATAACATAGTAGGATATATTTCTACTTAAATCTATTGATTGATTGATTGATTGATTGATTGATTGAGTACTTTATTTATATAGATTACAATATATACTGGCTTATACACTTATATACAATAGCTTACAATACAGCAAAATTATAGATGAATTTACATAATATAGACTGAGAAAATAATTATTGAACTGTATATGATATGAAAAAGCAATTTGTAATATAATAACTATAGAATAATTATATTGTTATGCATCTACATAAATTGATAAGAGTAGAATACCATTCAGTTATAATATTACCGTATGTTTTATACTAAAAAAAATATATTATAGTAAAACACAAAATTGAGACAAAATTAGGATATTATAATCCTACTATATTAAGCGAGCAATTTCTGTAGTTTTATTATATCTGGTTATTTTCATATCTGGCTATTTTTATATGTGGTTATTTATGTTTTACGGATCTCGCATCTCGAAAACGGCTCTAACGATTTTCACGAGATTTGGAGCATAGTAGGTTTATGATATAAAATATTCGATTGCACTAGGTCTCATTCTTTGGAAAACTCGCTGAACGACATTAAAAGGATAATTTATCCTTGGCTGAAACAGCTGTGGATAGTAAAAAAGTGAGTATGTGAAAAATCAAAATATCGCATCGCCGAAATACATAAGATTACGTATAGCCAGCTGTGAAATATAAACACGATCATTTTAGAGAATTGTGTTCTGTTTATCAATAAATAAAATTAGTGAGCAAAGCTCGGTGCCCCGATATTTATAGTAAAACACAAAATTGAGACAAAATTAGAAAATTGAAGAAATTTTGGGCTATAGCCTGTGTTTTCTTTACCGACCATTGTATTGTTTACTCTATCCAATAAATAAATAAATAAAAGTAATTTATGTATACAGTATTGTGCAATAATTTGTGTACATATTGCTGATACATATTCTCAGTTAAAATGAGTCTGCAAAGTAGAAATCATATCAGGAAGTTTTGTGGTTATTTTAGTGGCTGAAAAAAATGAATCATTTTTACAGAAATGATTTCATTTTCCGGAAGAGCTCAGCCATGACATGCATTGATAAGATTACTATTCATAATTATTGATTCCATGAAAGATGTGGTTTTTGAAGATACGCACGAAATCAAAAGTCAAGATATAAAATGATTAATAAATCTATATTTTACTCTATTATCAATTATCAAGCAGACTGATGACGGAAGAATTATCGCAATGGCCTGATAATTAACTATTCAAAGACGTATCTAAAGATAAAGTTGGATTTTTTAAAAATGATAATATTTTTTTAGCCATGTGCATGGTAAACTTGAGCAAGAGATGCTATCTGCTTATACGTTATAACAGGCCTGTTTTGTAGAATATTACTTTGAAATTTGAATCTCCAATAATATTGACTTGGTCGAGATACAACATTCTAATTCCTAGACGACAGTTGGAGAAGGAAGATGAATATCCCCATTTTACGGGGAATTTGTTTTATCAACTTTTTAAAGCTTCAAAAACTTGAAACATGGTAATTTTCTGGTAACATAGTATTTTTTAATGGAAAATCACATTGAAAACATTGCTCTCACACTGACACCCTCTCTCTCTTTCTCCCTACCTCTCTTCGCTTTCTCTCTCTCTCTCTCTCGAGAGAGAGATTTATTTATTCAAATAAATCCTTAGTTGTATCAATGAAATTGTTTTGGTAGAGAGTTAGTGGGGAGGATATTTTTAATATTCTTTCTGGAGAGATTTATTTATTCAAATAAATCCTTAGTTGAATTAATGAAATTAACGTTTTGGTAGAGAGTAAGTGGGGAGGATATTTTTAATATTCTTTCCGAAGAATGGACATTGATAAGTCCAAAGCTCCGCCAATTTATGTAGATGCATAACAATATAATTATCTATAGTTATTATATTACAAATTGCTTTTTTATATCATATACAGTTCAATAATTATTTTCTTAGTCTATATTATGTAAATTCATCTATAATTTTGCTGTATTGTATGCTATTGTATATAAGTCTATAAGCCAGTATATATTGTAATCTACATAAATAAAGTACTCAATCAATCAATCCCTTTTTCTCTCTCTCTCAATCACTCTCTCTTTCTTCCTCTCTAAATTACTCTCTCTTTCTACCTCTCTCTCATTTTCCCTCTCTTAATAGCTCTCTCTTTCTTCTGTATCAATCTCTCTCTTTTTCTTACTCTCTTAATCGCTCTCTCTCTTTCTATTTCTCTCACTCTCTCTCTCTCGCTCCCCACCACTCTCTCTCTAATATTGTCACATGTAATCCTCTAGCACATCTTCATGTTAATCTTTTGAAAATAGAGACTAATAGACGCTTTTTATAAGCTGATAAGTTCAAAACCAGACAATTCAAAAAAAGTAGGTGAATTTATACCCTACCCAGTACAATAATTATATCAACATTATACTAAATCAGTACTGTTATTTCTACATCATATTAACAATTCCCGTAGCTAGGGGCTAGGGCAAGGTAAGAAAAAAGACAACATCATTGATCCATTTCTCTATTTCAATTTATTTTCACTGGATCAATTCATTTTGTAATTTCGCAATTGTATAATTGTAATTCTTATAAATGCGATAGGTGTTTCAAGACCTGCCATTTAATAAATAAATAAATCAATCAATCTCTCTTGTATGGA